>NC_142168.1:2842068-3060722 GCF_029865625.1 Vigna umbellata
ATCTCTGACTAATGTACGAAGTTGCATCTCCATTCTTTTACATGATTCTTCAATGCTTTTCTGAGTAGAGTCGGAATTTTTCAAAAATCGTTGAAGGGTGTCCTCCAACCTATCCAAACTTCCTGATAGAAAGGGTTGTTGCTGCCATTGTTGTTGTGGTTGGTTCTCAAATTGTCCAGCAGCTTGCCAAAATTGGCTTTGATCCATGCTTGAGTGAGGTTCCCACCATTGGTTGAGATTACTTTGGTAGAATTGAGTGCCCCTATAGTTAAACTCTTGACCAAATTGCATTCTGCAGACATTAGGCACAAAACCCTAAAAACAATTGTTAGCACAAAAAGATAGAGAAAAAACTAAAGATTTAAAAGATATAAGAAGATAAAAGATTTAGAAGATAGAATCAAATAAAATAGAATAAAACCTAATCTAAAATAAAATCTAATCTAAAAGATAAAATAAAATAAAATCTAACCTAACCTAAAAGATAGAATAAGAATAAAATAAAATCTAACCTAAAAAGATAAAAAAATAAAATCTAATAAAATAAAATCTAACCTAAAAAGATACAAAGATAAAATACAATAAAATAAAATAAAATCTAATCTAAAAAGATAAAATAAATCAAATAAAAACCGAAAAATAAAAAACAGAAAATAAAAAGAAAACAGAAAAACAGAAACAGAAAAAAAAAAAAAAATAAAATAAAATAAATAAAATCAAATAAAATACAAACTGAAAAATATAAACAGAAAAATAAAATAAAATAAAATAAAATTCGAAATTTAAAATAAAATAAAAAAAATAAGTCAAAGATAATCAATAATCACACAAATTAACCAGTTAAACCACGAATCCCCGGCAGCGGCGCCAAAAACTTGATGGACAAATTTGTAAGCACCAAAATATGATGTCACAAACTTGTTTCACAATCGGCAAGTATGACCGAATCGTTTCAAGTAATAAACTTGGTAAGACCAAGTATCGTTCTCCCAAAGGACTCACGGCCTAGTTTAGTTATGTGATTTGTTGATTAGCTAGGACTTACAAACGAAATATTTAGATTTTAATATGCAAGACGAAAAGTAAACATGTATGCATGAATTGATCAATGGCAAAGACAAAAGATAAACACTTTCAATGGAATATATGAATGAATATGTTGTTGGGGGTCAATTCATCTCATCCACTCTCATATATTTTAGGAATTCAACATTCAAATCATCATTGTTAATGCCACTCTCTAATGTACCATTCTAGATGGCTTCTCCCTAATCAAATAGTTCATACAATTCCTAGCATTCCTAATGATTAGTTCATGAGTGCAGGAGCTTAAAGGCAACCAATATAATATTGTCAGTATAATATTGGGAGAAATTCCCCGGATCTAGACTTTCCCCGTACGTGTCCGTATCGACAAAACCAATAATCATGCATTAGAATGAGTTAAACAATGCAAGCATTGAGCAAAGAGGAAAAACCCTAACTAATGATGAAAGAAAGCATATGTCTTAATTCAAAGATGTACTCAACAGATTCCATATATGAGAGCTTCAAGAGATTACATTGATTCCCCAACAAACATACAAGGTTTAGTTCACCATATTCATGGTGAACCTAGATGAATAACAATGAAAGTATGAAAGAATAAACCCAATAAAGGTGAAGAGGTAGCCTAAGCATCCAAGATCCTCCTTCAAAGGGGTGGAAGAGAGAGTGTTTGCCTCGTTTCTGCCAAAGATACCTAACTAAAGGACGTGCAAGCCCTTATATACTAATCTAGAGTTACAAAAGATTACAAAAGCCCAAGCCCAAAAAGTGCCGCTCAGCGCCATTTACCGCTCAGCGGTGGTTACGCGTCTTCTTTCTTCCCCTCAGCGGCCATTTGCCCCTCAGCGGTTCCAACGCCACCTCTTGAGTGCCGCTCAGCGGTAGTTTGCCGCTGAGCGGTGCCTTCGACTTCTCTTTTTGCACTCTTTCTTGTCTTTTCTAATGTCCTCTCTCTCATTCTTCACTTCTTTCACCAAATTCACCTCAAAACCTGCACAAAAACACTCAAATCAAGCATAAACCTGTCCAGCTCTCTTATTTCTGAAAATATAAACAAAATGCATGATTTCAAGCTAGTTTCTAAGTCTAAAGGTTGCTTTTAGTATCACTTTTAAGCATGAAAATAACAGTTTTTCAACTGTTATCAGAGTTCTAGGTGCAGAAAAGTTATGAGAAATGCCATATTCTTCACAAAAAGTTTCAAAAGATTCATTTTGAAATTCACCTCCATGGTCACTTCTAATAGCCTTTATTTTCAAATCCTTTTCATTTTGAACTAAATTTGCAAACTTTTTAAATTCTTTGAAAGCTTCACTTTTAAGAGTAAGAAAGAAAGTCCAAGTATATCTTGAATAATCATCTACAATAACTAAAGCATAATAATTTCCTCCAAAACTTTTTATCCTAGAGGGACCAAATAAATCCAAGTGCAAAAGTTCTAAGGGTTTTAAACTAGAAACAACATTTTTCGAATGAAAAGATGATTTCACTTGTTTTCCCTTTTGACATGCATCACACAATTTATCTTTCACATATTTTAGTTTTGGTAGACCAATTACTAAGTCTTTAGAAATGAGTTTATTCAATTGTTGCATATGAATATGTGCAGCTCTTTTATGCCATAACCATGGATTTTCTTCTTTTACTACTAAACATGAAATATTCCTATTTGATGCATTTTCTAAATCAATCAAATAAATATTGTTATGCCTAATTCCTTTCAAAGCAATTTCAGAAGAATCATTTTTATAAATAGTGCAAGAATTTTGTTCGAAGGTTACCTTGAATCCTTTATCGCATAATTGACTAATGCTAATTAAGTTGTGCTTTAATCCTTCCACATATAGCACGTCTTTGATCATCAAGGTATCTTCACTTCCAATATCTCCTATTCCAAGGATTTTTCCTTTGTTGTTGTCACCATAGGTGACAAAGCCTCGTTCCTTTTTCCGGAAGCTTGTAAATTTCTTTTTATCTCCAGTCATGTGTTTTGAACATCCACTGTCAAGACACCACATATATTTTCTTGGTTTTGATAATTCCTACAACATAAAAAGAACAAGCAATTTAGGTACCCAACTACTTTGTATGGGTCCTTTGGGTTAGATTTAAAAAGATTGAAATCATTTTACAACCCAAACATATCTACCACTTGGAACACCATAATGCTTAATTTTACATTTGTTAGATGTATGACCCTTTTTCATACAATAAAAGCATGATGCAACATTTGTGTTCCTATAAGTTGTTCCTTTTTCTACCCAAGTTCTACGGGTTCTATGATTATGCTTATTTTTAATTCTAGGAACATACTAATTTTTAACAACCTTATTTTCATTACTTTTACTACATTCTCCTAAGGTTGCTTCATCTAGTAGTTTCTTATAATTAATACAAGATGCACATTCATCACTACTAGTATATTTACCTTTTTCATAATATAAAATTTTACTTTTTAAATTTCTGATTTCTTCTGCTTGATATAAAAATTTATTTTACAAACTTCTGTTTTCTTCAGACAAATTTGTAAATTCAGTTTTTAAATCATCATTTATTTTAGAGAAATTTTCAGAAGTATACTTCAAATTTTCATTTTCTTTAAGAAGATTGTTAAATTTAGATTTTAAATTTTTAAAATCCTTTTTCAGCTTTTTATGGGAAATATCTAATTTTTCAGATTCAATTAATAATGCAGCATATGTTTCATGTATTTCATCTTCATCAATGTGACTATCATTATCAGAATAGTGTGAACTACTATTTACTTGGCTGACATTATCATCATCTGCCATCAAACAGATGTTTGCTTCTTCATCTGAGTCGCTTGAATCTGAAATGGTCTCATTGTCGTCTTCCCATGCAATGTATGCCTTCTTTTTCTTGAAGAATCTTTTCTCCTTTTTGTCTTCACCCTTCTTTTGATTTGGGCAGTCTGCTTTTAGATGCCCCTTTTCTCCACAGGCATCGGTAATTTGAGGAAGATTCTTGATTATTTTTCTTTTCGTATCTAAATTTTCCTTTGCCTTTAGACTTCATGAACCTGTTTAACCTTTTGATCACAAGACTTAAATTTTCTTCTTCGTCTGAGTCTTCATCTTCCGATTTACCTTTGCTTCTTTCAACCTCAGATTTGAAGGCTAGAGTCTTTTTCTTAGTTTTTGCTTCTTCTTCATCTAGTCTTCCGAGGTCAAGTTCATGCTCTCTCAACTTTCCAAATAATGCAGCCATGGTCATTGTGTTGAGATTTTGTGACTCAGAAATTGCAGTCACTTTTGGTTGCCAAGACCTGTCTAAAGATTTCAAAATTTTTATATTAAGCTCATCAGTATCGAAAGACTTACCTAGTCCAATAAGATGGTTTACGATGTTGGTGAAGCGTTTCTGAACATCTACTATTGTTTCCCCTTGCTTCATCCTGAACATCTCGTATTCCTGGATTAAGGTATTCTTTCTAGCTCTCTTAACATCATCTATACCTTCATGGGTTACTCTTAGTACTTCCCACATTTCTTGTGCAGTTTTACAAACAGAAATCCTGTAAAACTCATCAACAGTTAAAGCAGATGAAATAATATTACGAGCTTTTACATCATTACCAAATTTTCTCTTTTCTTCAGCAGTCCATTGGTCACGGGGTTTTGGTTCCTGCATATTGTTAGTTGGAACAAAAGGACCAAATGCAACAGCATCCCAAATATCTATATCAATAGATTCCATAAAGATTTGCATTCTGACCTTCCAAAACGCATAATTTTCACCTGTGAATAGTGGTGGTCTATTGATAGAGGCACCCTCTGCAAAGGTTTGATGATGTGATCCTGCCATTTGAATGGCTACCAAAGCAAGCTCTGATACCAATTGTTAGAGCGACTGCAGCGAATGGGTTAGCGTGGAACAACAAACCAAGAGGGGGGGTGAATTGGTTCTTACTAAAAACGTGTGCCTTAAAAATTTCTACTCAATTAAACTTACTTAGCAATTAATAATAACAATAAAATAGAGTAAGGTTGAGAGAAATTTGCACAGATGATTTTATCCTGGTTCGGATCTTACCAATCCTACGTCCAGTCGCTTATCTCAAACCAAGATAAACAATTCACTAATCACAAAACAATTACAAACTACAATCACAAAGATACAATTTGTAAAAGTTTAGAAAACACCTCTCTTGATGCCACAAGAGATGAAACAACACCTCCTTTGAATCTTCACAAAGGATGAAACACTTCCTCCGAATACTTCACGAAGGATGAACACCTCTTCCAAACACTTCCTTAGACACACCAAGGATGAACCAGCTATTCCTCTATCACCGTAGCAGTATTTCACCAACTCTACAGACAGAGTTTCCTTAGCTGAGCAAGAGCACACAATTCTCAAGAGTTTCTGAGTATTTGAGCACAAGGGAAGAGTTTTTCTAGCTCTCTAGATGTTGATCTTGAGAGGAAATGAGAGTCTATTTATAGACTCATCCAAAGGCTCTTCCATTTTTCGTTTTCAGCCTTTCTGACTGTGTTAATCGATTGTTCTAAGTTGCTAATCGATTAACACACCAACGGATAGTCCAACGGCTCTAAAAACGGCTAGTTTTTCAAACGGGCACTTTGTTAATCGATTAACAGCCCTTGTTAATCGATTAACGCTAATCGATTAGGACCCCTTGCTAATCGCTTAACACTGAACTGCTGTGCTTCTCCATTCGTCTCTGGAACAATCGATTAACAGCCCTTGTTAATCGATTAACCATGGAGTTCTTATGAGTCAGGCTACCGAAAAGTAAATGCATTTTGGTGATATGAGTAGTCAAATCAATTCCTTTAAGCTATCCTTCAACTGTATAGTCCCATACCTATACAGTCTCCAAATCCCTCTCATTCCGGTGTATGTTCCGCTCCTTGTCTGTGCCCCCTGCACCATGCTTCTTGCACCGGCGTCACTCCCCGCCCTCGTCTCCGTGCCCGGGTGTCACATGCCCACCAGCTTCCGCTCTGGTTCGTCCTCGAACCACACCGTACTGGGAGAGGCTAGGCTCTGATACCATCTGTAACGTCCCGGCAACTCGCAGGGACCGTTGACTGCCCCCACAGATCACCACCAGGCTTTCCAGTGTGCTTTGTCCTCACTCGCACACTTTCTGGGAAAACTTCCCAGAAGGTCACCAATCCCAGAATTACTCCAGGCTAAGCACGCTTAACCATGGAGTTCTTATGAGTCAGGCTACCGAAAAGTAAATGCATTTTGGTGATATGAGTAGTCAAATCAATTCCTTTAAGCTATCCTTCAACTGTATAGTCCCATACCTATACAGTCTCCAAATCCCTCTCATTCCGGTGTATGTTCGATTCATCCATGTACCCCTTCCACCCGAAGCTGCCAGGAGCCGCTCCTTGTCTGTGCCCCCTGCACCATGCTTCTTGCACCGGTGTCACTCCCCGCCCTCGTCTCCGTGCCCGGGTGTCACAGGGGGCGCTTCAAGTGGCAACAGCAGCTGGTGGATGGTGGGGTCTTCCCACTTTGAAAGTGCTCCAGCCACCAAAGACACCATCATCTCCTTTGTTGGTGGGCATAGCACTGAGGAGTGGCTATGGGGAGCACCATTTCTTCCTTCTTAAAGGTAGAAATCGTGGATTGAAGGGGTTGGATGCTGCATCTGGAGAAGGGAGAGGCTTGCTGCAATTTCGGGAAAAGAAGAATTGGAGTTTTGCTGCAAAAATCTGAAGAGTGAGAGGAGAGCTCTGGAATTTCAAGGAGACCTTGGGAGAGAGATTCAAGATTCAAGGAGGTCTTCAAGAGGTAAGGGGAGCTAGATCCTTTTTTCTGGATTTTATGAACCATGTATGTGTGTACTGAAATCTATAATATAGTGTCGTTGATGAACAAATTTCGTACTTAGAGTGACTTTGTTGTGTATGAATCTGTATGAGTGATGGTAGAATATTGTTGTTGAAGCAAATCTGGGAAGAAGGGGATGAAAATGGGGTTTCTGGTTTCTCTCCGGAAATCTGGTGCGATTCTGCAGAATTCTGCAGATCGCGCGTTCGTCCAATTTGGTGAGCCAAATTGGACGTTCGTCCAAATGGCTCGACCAATTAGTGGTCGGCCAAAATAGCATGAGCGTTCGGTTTTGTGTTAACGAGCGTTCGTTCGTTTGCAGTGATATATTAGACGTTCGTCCCAACTGTATACAGGAATTAGTAATTTTGGGCGTTCGTCCCTAAATTGATATTTACGTGATCTTGAGCGTTCGGTATTTGGTAATAGAAATTGCAGTCGTTCGTCCTTAACGGATTCTTAAGTTTAATCTTGATCGTTCGACCTTAAGTTGATACTATTAAGTCTGGATCTCTAAACGTTCGGTTTCGGTGTATTAGTCAGCGTTCGGCCTTGGTTAATTGTGATTGTGAGCGTTCGGCCGTTAGTTGGTATTCTTAGGATTGGATTTTGACCGTTCAGTCATAGTTTAATTCTCATTGTGAGCGTTCGGTTTTGGTTTAATTTTGATTGTGAGCGTTCGGTCTTTCCTTGATTCTAATTGTGAGCGTTCGGTCTTGGCTTGATAGTTTTAAATTTTGGAATTTTGAGCGTTCGGTCTTATTCTGTTGAACGTTCGGTTTTGATAAGGTATTCTCGCTTCTGAGCGTTCGATTTTAATTTGGATTCCTTAGTTTGGATCATAAGCGTTCGTTCATGGATATTTGTGATTGTGAGCGTTCGGCCATAATTGGATATTATAATTTGAAATCTTTAACGATCGGCCTTATAATATTAGTGAGTTTGAGCGATCGTTCTTAACATTGTATTTTCGGATAGCAATGTTGAGCGTTCGGCCTTGAGTAGTATTCTTAGGTTCCAAGCGTTGCGCGTTCGTCCAAGTGTTGAATTTAGTATTGGTGTTCGATGGTTTAGCGTTCGGCCTGATAGTGTAGGATTTGATAACGTTCGTCCAACAGCGTTCGGCCTGGTGATTGATAACGAACGTACGTCCAAATAGTGTTCGGCCTAGTGGTTGGAAGGTAGTGTTCGTTCAGTAACGTTCGTCCACTGTGCTCGGTGAACAGTGCTCGTCCAAATAGTATTCTGCAAATGTTGGATTTTAAATTCATTTTCTCTTGAATTGAATTACGTGCAAGGTTTGGAAAATATATACTGTGAAGTGATTTATGTGAATGTATAAGGTGTGTTGGATTTACTGTGATAAAATGGATATCTGGTGATTCGGGAGTAACAATATGATTCAGGGACGTAATTCCATGATCCTCATGAGAGGATACATGGTGGTGGACGTAATTCCATGATCCTCAAGGAGAGGATATATGGTGGTGATTTGGGGTGTACAGAATGATTTCATGGTAGCTCATTCTTGAGGGTTTTCCTGACGCTCCAATGGTCTTTCATTCTCAAGTAGAGAGGATTGATCCATGTGGTGAGGAGTAGCAGGAGGTCCTAGTCTTGGAGGCTTCCAGTATGCTCCAGGGCGCGAAACAGACTAACCTCGTGAGGGTGGTAGGGTGGAACCCATTGGCAATGGCTTTGCAAAGCAGTAGAGGCCACCACGAGTGCATAACCCGCCATAGCTCGGTAATCATTCTGGTCCGGACGAGTCGGTCTATAAAGTAACAAGTCGGGGTTTAATGTAACAAGTCTTGTGATGTTAGTTTACCATGTATGAGTGACTTTTGCATATCATGTTGGATTGTATAACATGTTTTTTATATCTAGCTCACCCTTGCATTGTTTGTGTTGTGTGTTGTTTGGGTATGTTTCTTTGGCGATGATCATCCACTTGGATGGGACTAGATGGCGAGGAGAATACTTTGGAAGCAGCTCTTGATGAAGACGGCAGTGCTGCAGCCTAGATTAGCTAGTCTTATTTCATAATTCTTAATGTTTGGAATAACTCGTGTGTATTTTAAGTTTTAAATTCTCTGTGATTTTCATGGAGAAATTCTAAATACTCTTGTTGTCAATTCCGCACTATTCTAAGGATGACTGTAATCCTTAAATTACTCTTGACTGCTTTCTTATATTATGTATGATGACTCTTTATTATATATGCATGATGTATATTTTTGGGACGTTACAGTTAGTATTATAATATATTTTTTAATGAAGTCTGGTATTAGTTGAAAACAAACTCAACCACCAAAATACTTTCCTTTACCATAGAAATAATCCTAAAATTCTCTTGATCATTAACTTTCAGGTTAACTTTTTCTGTGATGTATTTGAAGACTAGTTATCGCAACTCATTAATGTCTTTGGACTATTGAGGTTAGGCCAGGAAAGAAAATGGCCTTGTCGTTGTTTATAATGTAATCCACCAAACATTTTACCTAGAACCAAATTCAGCATTATAATTTAAAATAGGCTTAATTACCTACTTAGTCCCCATGTTCGGAGGTAATTTGCTGTTTAGTACCCGATTTTAAAAATGTAGGCATTTGATACCTATGTTTTGAAATTTGTATCAATTGAATCCTACCCACTTAACGCCGTTATAAATCTAACGTTTTTCTGACATCAACTTTGAATTGTGGACGAGCGGTAGTGGACGAGCGTCCGAGCATCGTTGGACGAGCGTCCTCTTCTGTTGGACGAGCGTCCTCCTCTGTTTGGACGAGCGTCCTCCACTGTTGGACGAGCGTCCTCCACTGTTGGATGAGCGTCCTCCTCTGTTTGGACGAGCGTCCTCCTCTGTTTGGACGAGCGTCCTCCACTGTTGGACGAGCGTCCTCCACTGTTGGACGAGCGTCCTCCTCTATTTGGACGAGCGTCCTCCACTGTTGGACGAGCGTCCTCCACTGTTGGACGAGCGTCCTCCTCTATTTGGACGAGCGTCCTCCACTGTTGGACGAGCGTCCTCCACTGTTGGACGAGCGTCCTCCTCTGTTTGGACGAGCGTCCTCCAGTGTTGGACGAGCGTCCTCCTCTGTTTGGACGATCGTCCACAACCGCTCGTCCACAATTCAAAGTTAATGTCAGAAAAACGCTAACGGCGTTAAGTGGGTAGGATTCAATTGATACAAATTTCAAAACATAGGTATCAAATGCCTACATTTTTAAAACCGGGTACTAAACAGCAAATTACCTCCGAACATGGGGACTAAGTAGGTAATTAAGCCTTTAAAATATGTTGGTTATTGATTGCATCAACAATGTTATAGTTATTGAAGTAATATAAAATCTTTGTTTTGTAATTATTCTTTCAATAAATTTGTAAAACAAAATATAACTTTCAATCCTTAAATCAGAATGTACGAAAATAATTTTTTTAATATTAAAAATATGTAAATATATTGGAATTTGATTTAAAACTATTTTAACTTCATTTTAATCATCACTTTTTTTATTTTAAAAGTTCACATTTTAAACCAAAAGGCTGAATACAGCCACAAATCCTTTTCCTATGATCTTCTATTTTCTTTTCTTTTACCAATATTAAAATGAATCTTTCCTTTTCCTATGATCTTCTATTTTCTTTTCTTTTACCAATATTAAAATGAATCTTTCCATGTAGGCCGAAACGGTTCAGTGCAGCTAATATTTTTTTTTTAATAGATTCGAAAGTCCTTGTATTTACGGGTTCATTTTAATTAAATCTTTTAATTTTAGAAATGATCAATTGAATCCCTAATTTAACATAATTAAATAATAATACCTTTTCTTTTACGTTAATTTTTTAAACAGGAGACATGCTCACGTATCATTTTATTTGCAGGTGGCAGAGTCTGACCTGAATACATCGACCTCTATGAAGGATATATGAAGGATGTATGAAGGGTGAGGATGACGGGTGAGTTACCGCCCTTTCTATATCACTCACTCTTGCTTCTGTATCTGATTTTCTCCGACAACCAAATCTATGGCTTCCGATTCTTCTCCGAATTTCAACAACGGTTCGTGCCGCTCCTCTCTCTGTCTCTTCTTTCGGTTTTCATTTTCCGAATTTTCTGATTTGTTAATTTATTCAAACCTCCTTTCTGATAGGTCCTTCTTCCCCCGACGACTCCCTTTCCAGCCCCATCAGCAACACCTTCTCTTCTCCGGGAAGTAGGCGCCGCCGCCGCCGCCGCCGCTCCTCCACTCCCTCCGCATTCGCCACTCCGTCGGAGCGCTGATCTCGATTCGCCTCCTCCGAAGCCACCCCAACCGCGCCGCGCTCCCGCTAAGGCGTCGGCGGAGGTGGGCGCGTTCCCGTCACACCTACATCCACAACATATGACGCGGCGGCCTCGTCTGACGGCGGCGATGGCTACGACATGGACGACGCCAGGCCCACCTTTGTGTGGGGCACTAACATAAGGGTGGAAGACGTGAACGATGCTATTCACAGGTTTTTGAGGGACTTTAGGGAAGTGTCTTCGTCGCAGGGCGAGGATGACAGGTTGAACTTGCACACCGAAGGGAAGTATGAGAAATTAGGGATGACGGGTTTAACCGCCTATGCCCTCTACATCAACCTCCTCAACCGCCACGCCTTCTCCTTCTCGTCCAGGAATGGATATATGAAGGATGTACTGAAAGAACAAACCTTGTCCCAGGAAGCTTCAGGATCAAACAATTTGGCAAATTTTGAAGGCGAGAAGTGACCATCTTATTTTTAAACCTATTTTTATTGTGGGAATTTTAATTTCTTTTTTTGTGTGCTCTGTCTCAGTATATTAAAAAGAAAGAAAATGGTCAGTGTTTCCGTGCTAAAAGAAAAAAGAAAGAGAAATTGAAAGATAAGCCCGGGATTGCGGTGACAAATCCATTTTGCACACCTCATTGGAAGAAATACCGAACATCTACGCATGCCCTTATAATAGTATGCTGAAGTGATGTGATGTCTCTGTGTTGTGTGTTCTGTGTTTAAGACATAAATGTTTTTTTTTTTGTTTTTTCTATTGGTTTACATCTTGAGATGGATTCATCCATCACCTTCGATTGTGTTGTGCTGTGTGTTGTGTATGTGACTCTTGATTCTGTCCACCACAGTCCAAAGAAAAAGTAGCTTTCAACCCTGTACTGGAATGGTGTATATTTTATTCTGGTTTTAAATCTTGTACACAAAATTAATGTAGTTTAATTGTCATTAAAAAATGTTTAAATTTTTTAACGGTTTGTACATGTGTACATTTACTTTTCGTATTTCCACGTCCAAGAACTAGATCTCTTCAGCAGCCAACAGACACAGAATTTACAAGACCGGTTTTTGCTCCTTATCTTAAGCTTCTGTAAAAGTTTTATCTCGCCTTCACACAACATTGCCACCTACCATTTGCTGTAGTTTTTTTGGTTTTTCAAATCTTGGGGTTGTTGAAAGTTTTGAACTTTCTTGATTCAATTGCAAGTATGGTCTTGAATGCATACTTCTAAGAAAAGGGTACCTTTCAACTTTTTGAACGCTTCTTCTTCGTCATGTATGTATCTATGTACTTGATGAGCATGTGCTGCCTCGTGTCATTGGATGTGTGAATTTTCTTAACTCATTTCACAGAGGTCATGCATTATTCTGGCTCCTGCTGCTGCTTCTCTCTGCATCCAAGACCTGGTGTCGGTTTAGACTTAGAATTCCTGATTCCGGATTGTTGAAGTAAGTAAACTTATTACCAGTGTTTGGTTAATGGGAGATTTATTATTCAGTATTCTCTTGAGATTTATTAGTGTTTGGTTTTTCTTCCTTAATTTGAATTTTCCTGAAGAAATTATGGTTATTGTATTCTGCTTATATTAAAGAAAATTTTAATTTTATTACAGCTGTAATATATGTATGTGTGTATGTATATGTATGTATGCGTGCGTGATTTATTTATTTACTGATAGTTATTATGTTTTTTCAGTGTTTAATTGTCTTTTTCTGCTGTGAATCTGACAAGTTTTAAGGACATGTTTGGATGTGTACAAGGTAGATTGGTATTCAATTGCTAAATGTTCAGTGTAATGTTTCTGCTCTTGGCTTTCTGGAGTTTTCGTGGAATTCTATCACACATTCCAGATTCTTGTTTAAATAGGTCTATTGTTCCGTAGATCTGAATCATACCAGTGAGAAGAAATTTTCAGTGAAATTGGGTGTTGGGATTTTGGATTTAACTGACGAGGAGGCTAATTCACGTGTTTGTTACGGTATAGGTGTGAGGTGGAGACCCCTTCAATCCTCTGGCATTTGCATGTTCCGAATTTGAGAAGCTTAATAGGATTTTGCTGAAGAAATTTAGGATCTGCATTAATTTGAATGGGGCATTCTGCAGCCGTATGGGACTATAGAGCAGCAACTGAAATTACAAAGGACTGGAATGGAATTGATCAAGTTCTGCTTCGGACCCCAAGGGGTTCTTCGGCACGGGTGAGAAATTGTTCATTGCAAAACTGGTGTCGGTTTTAACATTTGGTAAAGTTATGATTTTAAAATTTACTATGACATCCAATGCGAATTCTTGATGTGGATAACTTGGTCTGTAAAGATATTTGTAGTTTGAGTAATTTAATTACTACGATTACTTAGATTAACTGTTTTTTTCTCGAAATTAGGTAAGCTTACATGGGGCGCAGGTCACTTCATGGCGGAATGAGCACGGGGAAGAACTTCTATTCACAAGCAGCAAGGTATGTCTTTCAATTTTGATTGAAAATCAATTTGTACATTTTAAATTATATGAATTTTGTTAGTTGTCAGCGCTGATAAGGAAAACATGTCAATATTTCATAATCTTGCTTTCTGAACATTTTCATTTTAGGATAATCTGCATTATATTGCAACTGGCATGTGAAGGGCATTGGCCCAAATAATCAATAAATTTAAGAAGAGTTTGGATTTTGATGAATCATAGTATTCTATGCTGTCCATCAATCACATCGATGCAAGAGAAAAACAGGGAAGAATGGTGCATTGTAGTGCTTTTGTCCTTTGGAACCACTGGGGTTGAATACTGGTATAATGAAAAACTTTGACGGCAAAACCAACTTCTTAACTGATGCTTTTGTAGGAACACAGAACTTTAATCAATTATACTTTTTAAAGAGGCAAGTAGTAATAACTAACTGTTTTGTTTCCTTTTCCATTATCTGTAGGCAATTTTCAAGGCTCCCAAAGCAATTCGAGGAGGAATTCCCATGTGTTTTCCACAGGCAAGCTTATTCCTTTTTACGTTCATTTTATATAACTTGTAACATGCATACTTACATATCTTGAGCTGAATTTGTTTCACAGTTTGGAAACTGTGGATCGCTGGAGCAGCATGGTTTTGCAAGAAATAGAATGTGGGCAATTGATGAAAACCCTCCTCCTCTTCCTGGGAATGACTCCAGTGGGAAATCCTTCATTGACCTGGTGCTAAAATCATCTGAAGAAGATATGAAGTGCTGGCCACACAGGTATGAATAGCATGATGTGACAGTATAACAGGGATATCCACTCTCCATGTGTTTGATAATTTGAATCTGGCATATATGCACTCGATATTACTTTTTCCTGTGTTTGGCAGTAAATTTCAAGCAGTAGTAATCTAACGATTGTTTAATAATTGTACCAGTTTTGAATTCCGTCTTCGGGTGTCTCTTGCAGCAGATGGGGACCTGACTTTGATATCTAGAGTCAGGAATATAAATGGCAAGCCATTTAGTTTCTCATTCGCGGATCACACATACTTATTGGTTTCTGACATTAGGTATGGATAATTCTTTGTTGTACTTGGTCTGCATTCCCTTTTCTGAGTGTGTGGGATGATGTCCAACCATCATTTTTCTTTTCCATAGTAAATTGATTGCTGAACACTTGATCGGAGTTTTATTAGCACTAATGGTACTTCCTTGTTCAATATTTATAGTAGACAAATATATTTGGTTTTTGTTCTGAAACGTGTAGTTTCTGCATTTGCTGAATGCTTTAAATTGTGGGATTTTAACATTCAAGCAGATCTTAGAGGACTGTTTCTCTTCTTTAGAAACTAATAACAACTTACACTCTAATCATTTGAAACTAGCATGGATACTCTATATATTAGGTGGATTCTTCTCCGAATACTGGAATTATGAGTTTTATTCATGTCAGTTATCGGGAAATATGTAAACAAGTGATCAGTCGTAATGAAAGTACAAAGTTCTTACACAGCCTATAGAATTTGTAAGCATTTGAAGCAAACTACTGTTTGCAATGCTTGTTACCTATATAGATTCTTGTTTACATATTTTTACTTGAACTACCTCTCTTTTGATTGTTTTAGAACAGGAAATTTTATTTTAAGATTGACAATCATTATTAACGTCACATTAACAATTTTTATAGTGAGATAAGGATTGAAGGTCTGGAGACCCTGGACTACCTAGACAACCTTTTCAAAAAAGAACGATTTACTGAACAAGGAGATGCAATAACATTTGAATCTGAGGTAAACCCTTCTAGGTTATATTGATGTTAACAAAATGTAGACATTTATAGTTCCATGCTGCAATTTAAGCTATTACTTCAGGTTGAGATAAATAGAGCACTATATTCCTGGCCTATGCTGCAGTTTTGTCAATCACACACAGTATCCACTACTAAAGTCTTTTGGTTTTGACACAATGAAGGCTAATGAAGATGTTTTTAATATCCATACTTCCTTCATGGCAGGCGGATCGAGTTTATCTTAGCTCTCCAAACATAATTGCAGTGCTAGATCATGAGAAGAAGCGAACATTTGTTATAAGGAAGGAAGGTCTCCCTGATGTTGGTAAGCTCTAAGTAGCAAATTTTTTCCACAAACAAAATACAAACGTAGATAAGGTTTCGAGTTGTAGAAAATATAAAATCAGTCCTTTTCATCTTAACTTTTATGGTGTGTTCAGCTGTGTGGAATCCATGGGAAAAGAAATCAAAATCCATGGTAGATTTTGGTGATGAAGAGTACAAACAGATGCTTTGTGTTGACGGGGCGGTGATAGAGAAACCGGTGAGCTTGAAGCCGGGAGAGGAATGGACCGGTCGGCTGCAGCTATCAGTTGTGCCATCAAGTTTTTGCAGTGACCGTCTTGGTCTTGACAAAAGTGGTCTTTGAGGAATTGTACAAAATGGGTCTGAGTTAATGCTGCTACTACATCCAGCAATGTAGCAGCATCTAGTTGTAGAAATAGTGCTGTTCAGTAGGAGTGTCAGGTTTTATGTTGTTATGATCTTAGGCTAGGAATAGTGCTTTATAGAGGCCTATGTTTTTTGTGAGAATGGCTTTCAAGTGTTACCAGGTCATTAGTCAGTTGGTTCCTTCCGTTCTGCTATGGATGCTCCTTCTTTAAGCATTAGATTTGTTGAGTTGGTGCCGAGTTTATTCTCTCCATGGATTTGATGATATGTTCCACGGCATGGATAATTTAGCTTTGGTGTTCCAATTTGCTTATATTGGATGGTTACGGCTATGATCTGCCTCTCATGACAGAGATAAAACGAGTGATTAGTGGACAATGTGATTGTAAGACCCTATAAAATTAGCAATGATAATTCTTTGTTAAACCAGATTTATGAAGTATAATCAAATGCTTATCCTATTAAATCCCATTTCAAATCTGCTGAAATATATACTGTTATGGTGTGCACTAATACAGTGCCACATCGCGCTCTGAAGCACGCACCACTGCACACATTCAGTGCATTAAAAACGCACCAATCTGTGCATGCACACACGCCAAGTGTCACGGGAGAGAATTCCAAATCAGAGTTTGATGTGCAGGTGGCAGACTGGGAGACGCTCTCCTGTTTGACGTGGAATCCACCCAAAATTCTGAGTTTTGAGAAACTCTCTCACTCATACGCACACTTCGTCTTCCTCAGAAAACCACACCTTTCATCTTCTCCAAACTTCTCTCTACGAACCTTCATCTTCCTTCTACCATTACTCACTTCATTCAACTCCAATCAGTTTTCTGAAACCATAGAAACGTTCACGGGGCAGTAAGCTTCGAATTGATCCGAACCTCTTTAGATCCTGTAACTGGTAAGTTCCAAACCATAATCTAATTCTAGAAGTTCTAGGAACACTGTTTCAGTTGCATGCAAAGAATAAAATCTGAGTTTCTGAGTCTCTTTGGTTAAATCTAGTTGAGGAGCGTAAGAAAGAGCTGATTGGGTAGAAATTCATAGTTGGACAGAATCAAGTTACACTGTTAAAAGTTTACTGCTAGACCAGGTAAGGGAAGCTTATATGTTTAATTTATACTGTTTGATTTATGATCTGAGATTCATATAAGAAAAACATGATGTTTGAGTATTTAGAACGTTTACTGATATCTGATATGTATTCTGGTTTGGATGTATCTGTCATGAACTGATACGGCTTATATGAATTTTATTTGATGATGAATTTGATTTAAATGCATGATTGAGTTGATTATGGATAAATGGAGAATGGTTATTGTGTGGTTGGAATGATTTAAATGTTGAAATTTGCATGATGATGGTGTCTGAAGGGAATTAAATCTGGAAATGAAAGTATAAAGTTGAAAAATGGAAATCTAGAAAAATTTCTACTAAGTGTGAAAACTCTGAATTTCTGATCATTCTCTGTTGCTAAATGACGCTCGTCACTGTACGGTCTTAGACCGTTCGGTTTTTGGTTAACATGACTTAGATTGGAATTCATTCATTTGGAATGAATTCTGCTCGAGAACGAGCGTCCCCCAATTGAGTGAATGAGCGTTCGTTTCTGCTCAGTATAGATAAATATTTAAAACTTTATAAATAAGTGACGTTCGGCCTTAAGTCGAGCGTACGTTCTCATTGACGTTCGGCCTCATGTTGAGCGTTCGTCCTTATTGTCGTTCGTCCTTATTGTCGTTCGACCTTATATTGTACGTTCGTTCTACAGAGTGTTCGGTCTTATACTGAAGTGCTCGTTCTAAGTTGAGCTCGGTTTATACCAAGCGTTCGTTCTGATTGTGCTCGGTCATTGACCCAGCGTTCGTTCAAGGAGGGTTCGGTTACTTTTTATATAACTGAACGCTCGTCCTTACCATTGAATTCTGAGCGAACGTAATTGACGTTCGTCCAAATTGTTAATGAACGTTCGTTCTTTGACTGGCAGTGTTGTTTTTTTTTGAAATCAATTATATTGATTGTTTATCTAAACATTTTCTTAGGGGTTTTATCCTTTGGATTCTACCTGAATTCTTTACCTTCAAAATATTTCTAAGTATCATCCATATCTTTTAAAGATCAGTATTTTCAAATTATGAAGTGTTGAAACGTGTTAAGTGAATAAATGGTTCGTTTCTTTTGTTCAGAAATGAGGATGTAGGAGTACTGTAACATGTTAAGTCCTGTTGATTAAGTGATGAACGTTAATGAATTTAAGAGAGTGGAACACAGAATGAAAATGTGAATATGAGAACTGTTTAATATGGGCGAATGATACTGTGAACGAATTATTGGAAATGGATTTTAACGAGCGTTCCAAGGAGGAACGTCTCAGATATGATTGATTATTGAAGTTTTGTAAAGTATGACTGTGGGCATGCTAATGCTGGCATGGTCCATCCTGATATTCCGTGATACTCATCTTCACGTAGAAGGGAGTACTCATGTGTGGGAATGGCAGGAGGCTCTATTCCTTAGGGGTACTTTGGATAGAGTTAACCTCGAGTGGCAGCTGTCGAGTGCAATACAGTTACCACACCACTCGGGTGCAAGGACGCCTGTAGCTACACGGTTCATACAGTCCGGACGGTCTGTCTTTTATATACGTATCTATATGACTGTGGATTGATAAGCTTACATGTTGTTTGAAGTGGATTGATTGATAAATGTATGTGATTATTGTATAAATTAAATATTATAAGCTTACCCTTGCAATGTTCCATGTGTTGTCTACTGTCCATGTACCTCCGTCTTGTCAAATGCAATGATCATCCGTTGTGGATGTGAGCAGATGGTGGTGCATCCCTTGAGCAAATACTGGAAGAAGAAAATTTGGAGGATGTCAACCTTGTGGACGTTGAAGTAAAATCGGAGCAGTAGGGATTAGTTCTGTAGTAGCAGCATTAGTTAATTTTTCTGTGCTGTATTTGGCAGTCTGTATATAATTCTGCAGATTTGTTCCTGTAGATCTGTTTTGTATTTTGCTGAAATTCTGAACACTGTAAACTCCGCTGTAATTTACTGTACTGTACTGTTATTTATATTACGTGCTGTTTTCTTTTGGGAGCAGCTGTTATTTATGAAAAGACTGTTTACTGTTACTGTTAATTGTGATAAAATTCTGAATTACAGTGATTACTGTATTTTGGGATGTTACATTAGTGGTATCAGAGCAGTTTTGTTCTATTAAAGGACACTGTAGGGTTATGAGTGCACTGTGTTTTTGCTGTGTGCTTATTGCATGTTTAATGAGTTATTATTGTTTTAACTCTTGGACATAACTAATGCTCGTTTGTTTTTCTCTGCATCCAGAGAACAAATGGCACCTAGACTTCCTCCTCCTCCTCAACCGAATGAGTCCGAAACGTCCAGCAACACTAGATTGTTGGAAACCGTGGTGGAGAGACTGCATCAACAGAATACCACGTTACTGGAGCAAAACGCCACCCTGATGCAGCAAAACCAAGCTGCTATGCAAGGTTTGGAGGCCTCGCGTGTCAATTCTGAAAACACGCAAAGGCAGTTGATGGAAATCTTGGCTGCAACTAGAGGTGCGCCTGGAGCATCTTCTTCAAACGCTGCTCAACCACATGCTGAATGGAGTTTGGAAAGTTTCCTTCAGCATCACCCTGCCAAGTTCAGTGGCAAATGTCTTCCTGATGAGGCAGATCATTGGCTGAGGGACATTGAGAAGATTTATAATGCAAAGAGGTGTCCTGACGACAACAGATTGGCGTTTACTGAGTACTTGTTGACTGGTGAGGCCAACCACTGGTGGACGAGTGTGAGGGCTATCCTGGCCGACACTCATGCTCCTATCACCTGGGAGGTTTTTAGAAACAAATTTTATGAAGAATATTTCCCAGACAGCGTTCGCTATGCCAAGGAAGTAGAATTTCTTCAGCTGGTGCAAGGGGGAAAATCTGTATCCGAGTACACAAATTCTTTCAAACAGTTGTTGAGGTTTAATACGATGGCCACTAGTGAAGAGTGGCAGTGTAGGAAATTTGAGAATGGTTTAAGAAGCGACCTGAAGGTGTTGATATCAAGTTTATGCATTCGGTCATTTCCTGCAATGGTGGAAAGAGCCAAAGTATTGGAGAAGAATATGGCAGAAGTGGAACGACAAAAGAAGCAGACACAGGTGACTAGAGGGTCGATTGTATCCAGGGGTACTGCCAACACGAGAAGTACTCCTTACGCTCGCCCAGGTCAGTCAAATGCAAGTGGATCACGAGCATTAATCACTGCCGGACAGCCAGGAAACGTCACTTGTTTCCAGTGTGGAGGGCCACACTATCGTTCATCTTGCCCTCAACTCACGGGAGGAAAATTCTGCACGAAATGTAGAAGAAGTGGGCACTTGGAGAATGAGTGCAACATGGGTGGACGAGCTGTGTTGAGGCCACCAAATGCTGGCAGAAATCAGGCTAGAGGAGGACGAGCCCAAGCAGCTGGACGCGTATATGCGATTACTGGTGCAGAGGCAGCCAATTCAGGTACACTCATCATCAGTACCTGCCTTGTGTTTGGTACCTCTTGTTGTGTGCTGTTTGATTCGGGGGCAACACACTCCTTCATATCGAAGGCGTGCGTTGATAAGTTGGGAATAGCTGTGAGCGAGATGAATTTTGATTTGGTGGTGTCAACACCGGCTGCGGGGGAAGTTAGGACGTCTACCATGTGTGTTAGATGCCCTATTGAGGTAGAAGGACGTAGGTACAAGGTGAATCTTATCTGTTTGCCTCTCAAAGATTTAGAAATAATTTTGGGAATGGATTGGCTCAATACCAATCGCATTCTCATAGATTGTGGCAAGAAGGAGTTAGTATTTCCTGAAGAAGATGAGGAATGCTTGGGAGTGACACTCGGTCAGTTAAAGGAAGACATTATGGAAGGCGCGGCTTGTTTTCTCATCATGACACATGAGGACCAAGAGCTGGGAAATTTGAAACAAAAACGAACGTCTGTGGTGGAGGAGTTTCTGGACGTTTTTCCAGATGAGATACCAGGGTTGCCTCCTGTTAGAGAAGTTGAATTCACCATAGACTTGGTGACCACGGCAGCCCCTATATCAGTCCAACCATACCGTATGGCGCCTGCAGAGTTGGTTGAACTCAAGAAGCAAATTGAAGAACTCATGGAGAAGCAGTTTATCAGACCGAGTGTGTCACCATGGGGAGCGCCTGTGCTCTTGGTGAAAAAGAAGGATGGTAGCTCTCGTCTGTGTATAGATTATAGACAATTGAACAAGCTGACCATTAAGAACAAGTACCCCTTGCCAAGGATTGATGATTTGTTGGATCAACTGCATGGGGCAACAGTGTTTTCTAAGATTGATTTGCGTTCAGGATATCACCAGATCAGGGTGAAGGAGGACGACATCCAGAAGACAGCGTTCCGATCACGTTATGGGCATTATGAGTACGTGGTAATGCCATTTGGAGTGACGAACGCTCCAGCCATCTTCATGGATTACATGAACCGGATATTCAGACCCTATTTGGATAAATTTGTAGTTGTGTTCATAGATGATATTCTCATCTACTCCAAAACCAATGCCGAACATGAAGAACACATGAGAACAGTACTAACCGTGTTGAGGGAGAAAGAGTTGTACGCAAAGCTGTCCAAGTGTGAATTTTGGTTAAAGGAGGTGCAGTTTTTGGGGCATGTGATATCGTCTGAAGGTATTTCAGTGGATCCCTCTAAAGTGAGAGCAGTGCTAGATTGGAAGAGCCCGCGTTCAGTCACGGAAGTGAGGAGTTTTGTGGGACTGGCAGGTTATTACAGACGTTTCATAGAGGGGTTTGCCAAGATAGTGGCTCCTCTTACTAGATTGACTAGAAAGGACCAACCATTCGCTTGGACTGATCTATGTGAGGAACGTTTCCAGGAGCTGAAGGTGAAACTAACGAGCGCGCCAGTTTTGATTATTCCAGACACGTCCAAGCCATATGAAGTGTACTGTGACGCTTCTCACCAGGGTCTGGGCTGTGTGCTCATGCAGGAGAGACGTCCAGTAGCGTACGCGTCTCGCCAATTAAAGATTCATGAGCAAAATTACCCCACACACGACCTAGAGTTGGCAGCGGTCGTGTTTGCATTGAAGATTTGGAGGCACTACCTATACGGATCCACGTTCCAAGTCTTCAGTGATCACAAGAGCCTCAAATATTTATTTGATCAGAAGGAGTTGAACATGAGGCAGAGGCGTTGGCTAGAATTTTTGAAAGACTATGAGTTTGAGCTGCTCTATCATCCTGGGAAGGCAAATGTGGTGGCAGACGCTCTAAGCAGGAAGGCGATACATGTCTCATTGATGATGGTGAAGGAGCTGGATTTGGTGGAGAGCTTCAGAGATCTAAGGTTGCAGTTCGAATTAGAACCGAACAGCATCAAGTGCTGCAACCTTAGAATATCAAGCAATGTGTTTGATCGTATATGGATGAAGCAACGTGAGGATGAGGAGCTGGGGAAGATCTTTGGCGCACTCGGTACAGAAAAAGCCAAAGAGTTTAATGCTGGAACGGATGGTATGTTACGTTACATGGGCAGAACGTGCATTCCTAATGATGGTGAACTGAAACGGATTATATTGGAGGAAGCACACCATAGTCGTCTTAGCATACACCCCGGTATGACTAAGATGTATCAAGATCTTAGGAAATCGTTTTGGTGGCCTGGAATGAAAAGTGATATAGCACGTTTTGTAGCTTCCTGCCTGACATGTCAACGTGCTAAGGCCGAACACCAACGACCAGGTGGTTTGCTTCAGCCACTGGAAATTCCTGAATGGAAGTGGGATAGCATTTCCATGGACTTCGTGACTCATCTACCACGAACGGTTAGGAATCATGACTCAATATGGGTGATCGTGGATAGATTGACGAAGAGCGCACACTTCTTGGCCGTGAATCTGAAGATGTCAATGTCTAATTTGGCCAAGTTGTATATAAATGAGATCGTTCGTCTGCATGGAGTGCCCTCAAGCATCATTTCTGACCGAGACACGAGATTCACATCTCGGTTTTGGCAATCCCTGCAAGGCGAGTTGGGGAGCAAATTGCAGATGAGTTCAGCATATCATCCGCAAACGGACGGCCAGTCCGAACGCACCATCCAGACGCTAGAAGATTTATTGAGGACGTGTGTCCTAGACCATTTGGGCGCATGGGATGAGATTTTGCCTCTGGTGGAGTTCACGTACAACAATAGTTTCCAGTCTAGCATTGGAATGGCACCGTTTGAAGCTCTCTATGGGAGGAAGTGCAGAACGCCACTTTGCTGGTTTCAAGAGGGAGAGAACGTGCTAACTGGACCTGAACTCATCCAGCAAACAACCGAGAAGGTTAAGTTGATTCAAGACAGGTTGAAAACGTCTTTGAGCAGACAGAAATCCTATGCTGATAGGAGGAGAAGACCACTGGAATTCGCTGCAGGTGATCATGTATTTCTGAGACTAAATCCAATCACTGGAGTAGGAAGAGTTGTACGTCCAAAGAAACTGTCTCCCAAGTTCATAGGGCCGTATCAAATATTGAAGAAGGTTGGACCAGTAGCCTATGAACTCGCATTGCCTCCTCAACTATCAAATCTGCATCCAGTCTTCCATGTGTCTCAGCTTAGGAGGTATATAGCTAATCCTTCCCATGTCTTGGAACTGGAAAACATTCAACTGCATCCAGACCGAACGTTGGAGCTACAACCAATCCGCATTGAAGATGAACGCACCAAGCTGCATAAAGGAAAGGATATTCGTTTGGTGAAGGTAGTGTGGGATGCTAACACTGGAGATTCAACGTGGGAAGTGGAGAGTGCAATGAAGGATTTATGTCCGCACTTATTTTGCTTATAATTTCTGAATTTTCGAGGACGAAAATTTTTGTAGTTAGGGAGAATGTAAGACCCTATAAAATTAGCAATGATAATTCTTTGTTAAACCAGATTTATGAAGTATAATCAAATGCTTATCCTATTAAATCCCATTTCAAATCTGCTGAAATATATACTGTTATGGTGTGCACTAATACAGTGCCACATCGCGCTCTGAAGCACGCACCACTGCACACATTCAGTGCATTAAAAACGCACCAATCTGTGCATGCACACACGCCAAGTGTCACGGGAGAGAATTCCAAATCAGAGTTTGATGTGCAGGTGGCAGACTGGGAGACGCTCTCCTGTTTGACGTGGAATCCACCCAAAATTCTGAGTTTTGAGAAACTCTCTCACTCATACGCACACTTCGTCTTCCTCAGAAAACCACACCTTTCATCTTCTCCAAACTTCTCTCTACGAACCTTCATCTTCCTTCTACCATTACTCACTTCATTCAACTCCAATCAGTTTTCTGAAACCATAGAAACGTTCACGGGGCAGTAAGCTTCGAATTGATCCGAACCTCTTTAGATCCTGTAACTGGTAAGTTCCAAACCATAATCTAATTCTAGAAGTTCTAGGAACACTGTTTCAGTTGCATGCAAAGAATAAAATCTGAGTTTCTGAGTCTCTTTGGTTAAATCTAGTTGAGGAGCGTAAGAAAGAGCTGATTGGGTAGAAATTCATAGTTGGACAGAATCAAGTTACACTGTTAAAAGTTTACTGCTAGACCAGGTAAGGGAAGCTTATATGTTTAATTTATACTGTTTGATTTATGATCTGAGATTCATATAAGAAAAACATGATGTTTGAGTATTTAGAACGTTTACTGATATCTGATATGTATTCTGGTTTGGATGTATCTGTCATGAACTGATACGGCTTATATGAATTTTATTTGATGATGAATTTGATTTAAATGCATGATTGAGTTGATTATGGATAAATGGAGAATGGTTATTGTGTGGTTGGAATGATTTAAATGTTGAAATTTGCATGATGATGGTGTCTGAAGGGAATTAAATCTGGAAATGAAAGTATAAAGTTGAAAAATGGAAATCTAGAAAAATTTCTACTAAGTGTGAAAACTCTGAATTTCTGATCATTCTCTGTTGCTAAATGACGCTCGTCACTGTACGGTCTTAGACCGTTCGGTTTTTGGTTAACATGACTTAGATTGGAATTCATTCATTTGGAATGAATTCTGCTCGAGAACGAGCGTCCCCCAATTGAGTGAATGAGCGTTCGTTTCTGCTCAGTATAGATAAATATTTAAAACTTTATAAATAAGTGACGTTCGGCCTTAAGTCGAGCGTACGTTCTCATTGACGTTCGGCCTCATGTTGAGCGTTCGTCCTTATTGTCGTTCGTCCTTATTGTCGTTCGACCTTATATTGTACGTTCGTTCTACAGAGTGTTCGGTCTTATACTGAAGTGCTCGTTCTAAGTTGAGCTCGGTTTATACCAAGCGTTCGTTCTGATTGTGCTCGGTCATTGACCCAGCGTTCGTTCAAGGAGGGTTCGGTTACTTTTTATATAACTGAACGCTCGTCCTTACCATTGAATTCTGAGCGAACGTAATTGACGTTCGTCCAAATTGTTAATGAACGTTCGTTCTTTGACTGGCAGTGTTGTTTTTTTTGAAATCAATTATATTGATTGTTTATCTAAACATTTTCTTAGGGGTTTTATCCTTTGGATTCTACCTGAATTCTTTACCTTCAAAATATTTCTAAGTATCATCCATATCTTTTAAAGATCAGTATTTTCAAATTATGAAGTGTTGAAACGTGTTAAGTGAATAAATGGTTCGTTTCTTTTGTTCAGAAATGAGGATGTAGGAGTACTGTAACATGTTAAGTCCTGTTGATTAAGTGATGAACGTTAATGAATTTAAGAGAGTGGAACACAGAATGAAAATGTGAATATGAGAACTGTTTAATATGGGCGAATGATACTGTGAACGAATTATTGGAAATGGATTTTAACGAGCGTTCCAAGGAGGAACGTCTCAGATATGATTGATTATTGAAGTTTTGTAAAGTATGACTGTGGGCATGCTAATGCTGGCATGGTCCATCCTGATATTCCGTGATACTCATCTTCACGTAGAAGGGAGTACTCATGTGTGGGAATGGCAGGAGGCTCTATTCCTTAGGGGTACTTTGGATAGAGTTAACCTCGAGTGGCAGCTGTCGAGTGCAATACAGTTACCACACCACTCGGGTGCAAGGACGCCTGTAGCTACACGGTTCATACAGTCCGGACGGTCTGTCTTTTATATACGTATCTATATGACTGTGGATTGATAAGCTTACATGTTGTTTGAAGTGGATTGATTGATAAATGTATGTGATTATTGTATAAATTAAATATTATAAGCTTACCCTTGCATTTTCCATTGTGTTGTCTACTGTCCATGTACCTCCGTCTTGTCAAATGCAATGATCATCCGTTGTGGATGTGAGCAGATGGTGGTGCATCCCTTGAGCAAATACTGGAAGAAGAAAATTTGGAGGATGTCAACCTTGTGGACGTTGAAGTAAAATCGGAGCAGTAGGGATTAGTTCTGTAGTAGTAGCATTAGTTAATTTTTCTGTGCTGTATTTGGCAGTCTGTATATAATTCTGCAGATTTGTTCCTGTAGATCTGTTTTGTATTTTGCTGAAATTCTGAACACTGTAAACTCCGCTGTAATTTACTGTACTGTACTGTTATTTATATTACGTGCTGTTTTCTTTTGGGAGCAGCTGTTATTTATGAAAAGACTGTTTACTGTTACTGTTAATTGTGATAAAATTCTGAATTACAGTGATTACTGTATTTTGGGATGTTACAGTGATCATGCATCTTTTTTTGGCATTTTCCATTTTACAGTGATACGTGCATAATTCAATAACCTTCACATAAATTTTGTATACTATCACTGTTTTTATTTCATGGTTAGTTGGCTGAATTATGCTATAAATGGCTTTTAAAGTAATCTAGAAGTCAATATTTTTATTATAAATGATGTTTACAATTGAATGACATTGTCAAGAATTCTGATGTTGACTGTGATGTAATTGAATTCATGTCTGTATTCAATAAAGTGGGTCAAAAGTGGTGCGTCAAAAAGCAATAGCACTTCTCCTGCTTTGTACAAATGGGACCGATGGGCTGTGCATTAAAAGGTTGAAGTTGCTGAGATTCGAGACATTGCGGTTGGTTATTCAAACTATGAATCGGTATTTACTTTTTTCCAACTGAGCTTCATATGTTCATCTGCACTTATAATTATCTTAATTTTTTCATCATTTACCAGTGGTTTCTTTTAAGAGGTAAAATTTTTGTGTTCAATTATATTCTCGTTATATCACTCTCCAGTCATAATTCTCATAACTTCAAACTTATTTTTATAAATAGTTAGTATTATAATATATTTTTTAATGAAGTCTGGTATTAGTTGAAAACAAACTCAACCACCAAAATACTTTCCTTTACCATAGAAATAATCCTAAAATTCTCTTGATCATTAACTTTCAGGTTAACTTTTTCTGTGAAAATTTTTTCCCAGAAAAATTAACATTTTTCCATACAATATTATTACTTCAAATACTTTTTTTTCTTCTAAATCTGTATTAGTGATGTTTCAAACTTAGTGTATTCAACTCTACCAAAAAACTTCAGTATTCCGCTCTAGCATACGTATTTAAAAGAAATAAAAAAATGTTAACTTAATTAAACTACTTTATATTTACCAGGATTTAGAAATTACTATAAATTATTTACTTTTTATATTTACATAATTAATCAGTTTAACTCGCTATATCAAGACTTTAACTGCAATACAAACATTTAACACCAAAGCTGTCTTTATCAAACTGTATCGTACCCAAAAAGGAAATTTAGGAAACTAACCATTGAAATTAGTTAGCAATTAAATTGTCAATACTGATGTCATTGCTTTTTCTGAGGATGCAATCACCATGTACACACACTCAACCAACCCACTGATTATTTTGATTCTAACTTCAATCATTAATTCTTCATTCGTTGAAGTGTCAGATCATTAGTTCCATTCTACACGTCTTATTTTGGGGGATTGGTGGAAATTCAGAAAGTGGTCCCAAAATAAATCATAATTTTGCTACCTTTTATTCATAGTGATAAGGTGACAGAAATGAGAAACGAATTCTACAACAATTTTCCGTTTTATTCAGCACCGTATGCTAAAAACAAAATTGTTCCACGTAAATACAAGAGAATTCTCCTCCATAACCAAAAAAAAGCACAAATGCTGAAAGAACGGACCTACAAATCTGGAAAACCGTGACCACAGGTAATAATAATCATAGCATCGTTTCTGGTATAAAAACTATACACCTCGTCGATACTCCAGTTGCTTTGTGTTCTCCAGCAAAATCTGCCAGCCAACAAAGAAACAGGATTTAAGCAGTGAAATTAATGTAAAACTTGTTTGGACTCCTCTTAGTATAATCACAAAAGTGTCAGCAGGTTCTTACTTCTCGAATGTAGTTTGCTATTGCTTTGCAGCCTTCGATTGCCAGTTGCATAACATTTTCCAAAATGTCAATTGGTAGTTTAGAATCCATCTATAGACAGTAACAATAGAAATTAGTGCAAATAAAATTAAACTAGGAGCTTTTCCATTCTAAACTACGGAATATGGCAGGGAGTGAACGAATGAAATAAGCTGGATGAGAAAAGAAAAGCATTGCATGCTTTTCATAATAATGATAGTAGTAAATTTCTGATTAAAACTTTGAAGGTTCACAATCTCAACCAGCCTTTACATAGTGGCACGTGTTCGAAACAAATTTAACTCCATAATATCAATCTAAGAATGGGAGCAATAAACTGACTGATAAACTGTCATTGGAAAAAATCTATGCCAGCCCCACCAAATGAAGTTACCCTCCCTCTCTGTTTTGTGGACCATACATGAATTTCATCCTATAATAAGGTGGCGGAAAGAATATATCAACTATATTTCTTCAGTCAAAATTTAAAGTATCAACAAAAGATCTGCAACTAAAAAAGTAAAAGATGCTGAACTGGAATTCCAAATAAAGAGTTACCAAGTATGATACTAGTGAAAATTAAGTTACACTTGATCAAACATTAACTCAGACTAAAAAGAAGATTTGTCATAACATAACTCCATCAAAGGGTACAACAGCAAATCACTCTATCAGGAACCTTCGTAAGAAGTATCTGTTGATTAAAAAACAACTGATATTTGAAAAAAGATTCATGTGTACAGCAAACTATTAAGTTGTTAAATCTGAGGCGAGCTTAGATAAGCTTCTTTTGGGGATTTCCGAACATGCACCTATTCCCTCGAGTAATCAAGGGTTAAAACTCTACTGTTCTCTCCAAAATCTCTAATAACAAGAACAGTTTTTGAAGGAAGAGGAATTACAGCTTCAACACCACCAGACTCTTTACTACGTGAGTACCAATGACTGAGAGAGCAATAAAAAGTTTTCCTTTCTGTTGAACTAATTTACCTGGTTGACTACACAATAGATACAGAGAAAATAACAAGACATGAATTAACCTGAAGCAGTGTTACTTTATCCAACTTTGGCAGAATTCCTAGGGTTACATCAGGACCTCCAGCACTGTCTTCTACATAGTTCAAATCTGTACACATTCAGAAACCTTTAATAATTAGGGCAGCTCGTGCATCAGAAGTAGACAGAAACAAAACAGACATACCACACTTGTATTTAGCCAGTTCAAATTTAGAGTAAATACAGATATATACCAAGCAGACTTGTGCTGTTAAGGTATCCGGCACTGCAGGATGTTACAAGATCACGCATAGGGATCCCAGCATCGGCAAGGGCCAAAGTTGCAGCATTTATATAAGCAGATCTAGTTCCTATAAAAGACATGTCAACATCACCCAAAATTAATGTACATATTAAATGAGTAAAGAGAGAAAATAAAATGGCAATGACAGAAGAGAATCACAAGATCCCATTATCAAGTCTTAGTTACCTCCATCTGCTTGGAGAACTTGGACATATATATCTATCTGCAAATTTAATAAGTAAAACATTAGGGAGGACTAGGGGAAAGCAAAGCACATGACAAAATAAGTTCTTAATGTGTAATAAAACCTGAGATCGAGGCAATAGATGTGTCAATATAGATGCTTCCATGGTTTGCCGAATAACCAGGGAAATTTCAGTTGATCTCCTGTAGAATGAGAACTTCAAATCACGTAGTAAAAAATAAGAAGTGATCCTATTATCCTTCTGTAAGAGAATACAATGAGAACCATATTAAAACTATGAAGGAAAAGCAAAACAGGATAACATTTATATCTGCAAACATTGATGGTTAAGCCATTCAAAACTATTCAGTGAGTTTTGGCCAAAGATTACTCAAAAAAGTCAAAGCTTGCAAAAAAGATTAAAAATGAGAAAAGGCAGTAAAAGGGTGCATGGGGTTAAGCTTTTCATTGTTTTATGATACATAACCCATTGCTGAGCCTGTAGTCAGCTATATCAAAGGCATAGAGCAGCCAGCCCCAAAAACACTACAATACGTTAGTGGATAGCAAGATAGTTGTTACATAGAAAATTATGAATGCAAGATTAAAAAAAAAATTATACTGTATCACATGAACAAATGCAATATATATATATATATATATATATATATATATATATATATATATATTACTAATTAATAATCAAAATTTATACTCTAAAAGTCTAAACATGCATTACCACCATTGCTATTAAATTCTTACCTCAGTAAAAAGATCAAAAAGTCCAATTTACAAATTACAAGGCACTCTTAAGATAGATTCTACTAATGCAACATTCACTATCATCCTAGTAGTCTATGCTCCAATACCATTTTGATAAGTATAAAACTACGAATATATAAAAAATAAGTGAAAGGTCAAAAGAATAGGAAGTTAAACAAAAGCAAGTAAATGAGCAAAACCTGTCACCCTTTGATTTCCTCATGCGATCTCCAGTGCTAAAATTAGCCATGCTGTACTCACACCGAACCTATAGACATACATTGCACATAAGCAACAATTAAGTTTTTGTTACAATTCATATAAATACAGACAACATAACTTAGAAAAAAAAAACTACCAGAGCATGGTTGGTTATTTGGCTTCTATTTTGCACCTGAAATGCAGAGAAGTTACTAAAGAAAAACAGCAAATCATCTAAAGCTCAACTACAACATCAAAGTTTTTTAAATGTCTAAACCAACTAACACTGAAAAAGGATAGTTAACAATCCTTAAATTACATAGACAATTTTCATTAGCAAGGTAAATAATTAAACAGTACCTCTCTAGGGCCATAGACAGCAGCAATAACTTTTGTATTACCCATCTCAAACATGGCAGAACTGTTTTCAAAATAAAAAAACTTTATGGTCAAATGCTTCAAATGATATCACAACTTAATTTTCTAAAAAGCTAAAATTCATTTACCCATCTGCTTTGGATACAGCACCAATTTCTGCACGAATTTGTCGCATCTACAATATACCATAAAGAGAGGAGAAAAAGTTAAAGGCAAAAGATCAGTAGAGAAAGAAATATAAAATCATAGATTTAGATCCTCTGCATTGAAGGAATAACACTTTAGAGGATAAACTGCAGTAATAGTCATTGAGATTTTAATAACTTCATAGTTTCTTATACATGTACATATATTTTATCACACTCTTAAATACTAAATTTTTAATAAATAGTAATAACTTCACCTTATCCTCTAAACTGCATCTCCTCATTTTAAATAGTCGAATCCCAAAATCATGTCCAAATCACAGCTGTTAAATAGGACTGAATTCCATAGGCCAGACCTTAAAATGCTGCTTTCAATTAGCTCATTTTGTCATAGGACCAAGTTCATATATCTCACTAAAAAGGTTGGTTAGACATCCTTAGGGTTAGAACCCTCCATTTTCTTACTTTTATCATTTGGCAAACTACAACATTTGTAGCTTTTAAGTGATAGGTTTTAATGTTTATCAGAACTAAGGTTATTGACTGCTTCTAATCTGTTTATATGCTTTTTCGCAGTTCAAAATGTGCCCTTACACATTTCCATTACCCATGGCATGGCTCATCTATGTATAACCCATATGCAGAATTATCTGCAGATCTTATATATACTAATTAACATAAAGCTTTAGTAATTCATGACTATGTAAGAATTCATGTAGAATATTATTATTTATTAATACTCCGCATTTCATACGCTTCATGAGTATTCTTGAAAGATCTAAAGGAGCCTTTTTTGGAATGAATATTAAGTGAAGAAAAAAGGAGGAAAAAAAAAGCCCAAGAAAAAAATAATAGCTGTACCTCCATGGGTCTGCGACCATCCAGTCGAAGTCCTTCTGGCCTGACGTATTCCATCCTCAAGTCAATCTATGGCAGAGACAAAAGGGAGACAAAGATGAGACATAAGCAGCTGGATTTTGTTTTTATTTGCTTTATATTCTTGGCTTCCAAAAAAAATGATATTTTCTACTAAAGTTATTAAAACAAAATGGCGAGATTTTGATGAATCTGAGCCATTTAAAAGTTTGTGTTGGCTCAAGTAGTTTGTGGGTCATGCAGTGAGATGAGTGAGAGAGCAGTTCGAATTAATAACACTGCTCAATTGAAAACATACCGAACAAACTCCAGTTGCTCTGTAAAGATTAGGATGAAAACAAGGTTACAAAAAATCAAGCAATCTGAACTTTGAATGAATATCATATAGACAACAACAAACATTTACCCAATAAGTGGGGCACTAGGTAAATAATATTGCAGAAATAAATATTAGAAATAAGCAAACAACAAAATAACAACGCATTTGAAGAAAATAAATCTGGTCGTGTCCCTACCCTTTTAAACATTTAAGTTTGCTCTTAATCTTACTGCAAGCAAAGAAAAAGAGGAAAGTACACCACGGACAGAAAGATATTGTAAAGGGGTGGTTCTCGAAGCAAATTCAATCTGCATACTGTTATTATTTTTATTTTATTCTAGCACTCCCCGAATTTCAACAAATTTCTAAAGGAGAATGAGCAGGCTTTTAGTTTAATAGTTACAGAAGAAAGATTTGGGTCAATTATATATGAGAAGGACAGTGTTCCCTTCCCACTTAATAAACTAACAACACAGAGCAATGATTTTAGTGACTCGGTTATGCTATAGATCAATTTTATGGTTGAGTGGTATGCAAGTTCAAGATGCAGGATTTTTAAGAAGAGCTTTTTGTGAGATCGATACAAAGGGCAAGGAAGGGTTATAAGTTTGATTGAGAGAACGATATAGTATAGGAGTAATTGGTTATCAAGATGTTCAATGTTTGAAGCTTATACAAAGCTGTCGTAAACTCCATTTTTCTTGGTTGTAAATGTTGAATTGATTAAATTAGAAAAGCATAGCAACTTTTACGAGTTTAACAGAAAATAGGGATTGGGTGGTGAGTGGTGACACTGCAAGGCACTACACATGACAACGCAAACATTGAAAGGGTTTGAACTTTGATGACCAGAGAGAGAGAAAAGGAAAAGTACCTGACTGACGGCGAGATTTTACGGTGGCTGTTACGCTCTGTGTGGCGACGGCGAGAACGGAAGTTGGTCCGCGCACTGCAAACGAGCCTAGTCTAGGTAGGGTTCCGCTGTTCGGTGTTTAAATAGGTCACTAAATAGGTTTAATAGGTCACTTGTTTAAACCTGTTCGGATAGCAATGTTGAGCGTTTGGCCTTGAGTAGTATTCTTAGGTTCCAAGCGTTGCGCGTTCGTCCAAGTATTGAATTTAGTACTGGTGTTCGATGGTTTAGCGTTCGGCCTGATAGTGTAGGATTTGATAACGTTCGTCCAACAGCGTTCGGCCTGTTGATTGATAATGAACGTACGTCCAAATAGTATTCGGCCTAGTGGTTGGAAGGTAGTGTTCGTTCAGTAACGTTCGTCCACTGTGCTCGGTGAACAGTGCTCGTCCAAATAGTATTCTGCAAATGTTTGATTTTAAATTCATTTTCTCTTGAATTGAATTACGTGCAAGGTTTGGAAAATATATACTGTGAAGTGATTTATGTGAATGTATGAGGTGTGTTGGATTTACTGTGATAAAATGGATATCTAGTGATTCGGGAGTAACAATATGATTCATGGACGTAATTCCATGATCCTCATGAGAGGATACATGGTGGTGGACGTAATTCCATGATCCTCAAGGAGAGGATACATGGTGGTGATTTAGGGTGTACAGAATGATTTCATGGTAGCTCAGTCTTGGGGGTTTTCCTGACGCTCCAATGGTCTTTTATTCTCAAGTAGAGAGGATTGATCCATGTGGTGAGGAGTAGCAGGAGGTCCTAGTCTTGGAGGCTTCCAGTATGCTCCAGGGCACGGAACGGACTAACCTCGTGAGGGTGGTAGGGTGGAACCCATTGGCAATGGCTTTTGCAAAGCAGTAGAGGCCACCACGAGTGCATAACCCGCCATAGCTCGGTAATCATTCTGGTCCGGACGAGTCGGTCTATAAAGTAACAAGTCGGGGTTTAATGTAACAAGTCTTGTGATGTTAGTTTACCATGTATGAGTGACTTTTGCATATCATGTTGGATTGTATAACATGCTTTTTATATCTAGCTCACCCTTGCATTGTTTGTGTTGTGTGCTGTTTGGGTATGTTTCTTTGGCGATGATCATTGTAACATCCCAATTATATAATAACCAATATTATATAATAAAGACGTCAACATTCAAATATAGAGAACAGTCAGAATATGACGTGTAATTTAATTGTTAAATTACAATCATCCAAATAAAATGAGCGAAAATTTAAACTTGAACAGTTGAAAGGATTGATCACTACAAGTGTTCAATCAGGAAATTTCTAGGAAGACTACTCTGCAACATCAGCAACCTCTAGCTCTTGATCCAAAGGACTCTCCTCGACAGCATCTGCTCCCATCCAAGTGGATGATCATCGCCAAAGAAAGATATCCAAATTGGCACACAACACAAACAATGCAAGGGTGAGCTAGATATAAAAAGCATGTTATACATACAGCACAGTTAATTCATGCAATCATTCATAGATTCATATAAAAGAACAATTAAAGCATACTCATTGATCCATATTTCACATACTTCCATGACATGTAAACATTCATCCAAACATGGTAAACTGACATCACAAGACTTGTTACTTTATACCCCGACTTGTTCCTTTATAGACCGACTCGTCCGGACTAGAATGATTACCGAGCTATGGCGGGTCTTGCACTCGTGGTGGCTTTATGAAACTTGGGCACTCCCGCCCTGGCACTACCGCCTTGTGAAACTTTAGGCACTACCGCCTGGTGGAACTTTAGGCACTACCGCCTGATGGAACTTTGGGCACTCCCGCCCGGCCACAATCACGAGGTTAATCCGTTATCACTCACCTTGGATCATATGGAAGCATCCAAGATTAGGACCTCCTGCTACTCCTCACCACATGTTCAATCCTCTCTACATGAGAAGAAAGACCATTGGAGATTCAGGATGACCCCCAAAACTGAGCTACCATGTAATCATTCTATACAACCCCAAAACACCACCATGTATCCTCTCCTTGAGGATCATGGAATTACGTCCATGAATCATACTGTTACTTTGAACCTTAACCCAAGCCATGAATAACCATATACTACCATATTATCACAACAAATCCAACATATCTCATACATTCACATATTTTCACATATTTCACGTTACAGCATATATTCCAAACATTGGTACACATAATTCAATCCAAGAGCAAAGGAACTTAGAACCCGTTACCATTTGCAGACCATTGGATGGACGAACACTATTCCACCGAGCGTTATAAGCCGAACGCAACTATGCCAATTGGACGAACGGTAACAAAAACTGACCGAACGCTAACACCGAACGCCTGAACACAATTAGGCCGAACGCTAAAACCGAACGTCATATTGGATTCAACACTATTTGGCCGAACGCTATGAGATCAACAGGCCGAACGCTCACAAACCAAGGACGAACGCTAACAAAACCAAGGACGAACGCTCACAAAACTATCTCGGACGAACGCTGCTTATGGAGAATTCTATCTGAACATAACGTCATCAAAACCGAACGTTCGTTATGAACGATCACTAACTTAAAATAATTATTATCCAGATCGAACGCTCGCTTCCTGAACTACCAAGATAAGAACGAACGTCTAAAATTACTTATTCACCAAAACGAACGAACGCCATTTACAAGTAAATGGCCGAACACCATTTGACCGAACGTCACCAAATAAACTGGACGAACGTTATCTCCAAATATCAGGCCGAACGTTCAAAATCTGACTTAAACCAATACCTATCGTTTAGGACATCTAATGTGTGCTCCAGGTGTCCTATTGAGGTAGAGGGTCGCAGGTTCAGAGTGAACCTTATTTGCTTACCTCTGCAGGAGTTAGAGGTAATTTTGGGAATGGATTGGTTAGCAGCCAATCGTATTCTTTTAGATTGCGGTGGTAAGAAGCTAATATTTCCCGAAGAAGATGAAGACATGTCATTATCGCTCGGTGTATTGAGGAAGGACATCTTCGAGGGTGCCAGCTGTTTCCTAATCATGTTCCATAAGGACGGGACTCCTAGTTTAAATTCTTCAGCGCTTGTGAACCAGAGTGTAGACCTTCTGGTTGTGAATGATTTCATGGATGTTTTCCCTGAAGAAGTTCCTGGTTTACCTCCTCCGCGAGAAGTAGAGTTCTCTATTGATCTGGTCTCAGGAGCAGGACCAGTATCCATAGCCCCTTATCGGATGGCTCCAGCTGAGCTGGTTGAGTTGAAGAAGCAGATTGAAGAGTTATTAGAGAAAAAGTTTATCCAGCCGAGTGCTTCGCCGTGGGGTGCGCCAGTATTACTAGTAAAGAAGAAGGATGGAAGCTCGAGGTTGTGCGTTGACTATCGACAGCTGAATAAGTTGACGATCAAGAACAAGTATCCCTTGCCAAGGATTGATGATCTGATGGATCAATTACACGGGGCTACGGTATTCTCCAAGATTGATTTGAGGTCGGGTTACCATCAAATTTTGGTGAAAGACGATGATGTGCAGAAGACAGCATTCAGATCCAGGTATGGCCACTGAGTATGTGGTTATGCCTTTTGGTGTGACTAATGCTCCAGCCATATTCATGGACTATATGAATCGAATTTTCAGACCCTTCTTGGACAAGTTCGTGGTGGTATTTATAGATGACATACTTGTTGTCAACACCCAATTTCGTCCGGATGGACTAATAGGTTTGCTGTATTTTATTTTCATCATGAGTGTAAAATAAAAAATAAAAAAAATGAAAAATAATGAATAATAAAATAAAACAAAATAATAAAATAAAAAAAAGAACAGAGCGTTCGGCCTTTTGCTGTGCGACTGAGCCGTTCGTCCTCTTCTCTGAGCGACCGTTCGTCTTCTACTCTGCACAACCGTTCGTCCGCTACTCTGAGCGACCATTCGTCCTCCACCATGCGTAACCGTTCGTTGTTGACAATATCAAGACGCTCGTCCTTTACTGGTCTCACGTGTCCACACTTTCAGCCTCACGGACGTTCGACCTCAATTGCATTCGGCCGCTCGGCCTCGAACCATTCGACCCCAAAGACGTTCGGTCGCTCGTCCTAAATTGTTCAGCTATTCGGTCTGTGGTTGAACGTTCGGTATATTTGTTAGTGAACGTTCGGTCATGTTTACTTGCTATTGGACGTTCGGTCTTAATGTGGTTGAACGTTCGGTCTTGATGTTGTAGAACGTTCGGTTTTAAAGTGTTTATTGTTGAACGTTCGTGAACGTTCGGTCCTGTTTTAGCGTTCGCCCAAACAGTAATAATTTTTTTACATGGTCGTTCGTCATTCTATCTTTCGTCCTTACCCCATTTTCCTCTTCTACCGCTCGTCCAGGTCACTCCGCCGTATACCATTCGTCCTGAACGCTCGTCCTGACCGATCGTCCTGATCACTCTCTCGTGTCTCCCCTCCGGCCCCAGTAATGATTCCCACAATCTGCCAACGGTCCACTTCTACCTTCTCCCACTTCACCAACCATCCAATTATGCTTCCAACTATTCCACCAACCCAATAATTTCTGCATCCTCCAATCGCAGCTACCGACACTCCTCATCCTCCAATCATAGCTACCGACACTCTCATCTCTTACTGTGCTGAAGCCTACATAATTCACACGAGGAAAGGGAGGGGGAAGGGGGCCGAGGGGCATTGGCTCCCTCTGAGCCCCTCACCCGTTACCATCTCCATCTTCATCTCATTCTTCATCCTCACAGCCATCACAACACCTCATCACCACAGCCTTGGGGGGCACTGGCTCCTCTCAGCCGTAACCACAGCAAACCATTTCCTTTTCACTCCCAACTCCACGGCCAAACACCAAACCAGGATTCACCACACATACTCCTATCCCATTCACTCCACAGAATCATCTCCGCATCACACAACACTCAATCCTCCTCCATTCTCTGTCAACAGGGCCAACACCCATCATCATTTTATCCAGACCTCACGGCCACCACACAATCTTCAATCACCATCCTTCCACCCAACTTCCACTTCATCTCCCCAACATCAAAACTTGAAAATTCAATTCTCCACCCCTCACAATACTCACTTGTATTCACTGGAAATCATCAAGAACCACTCGGACAAACCCACCACCGAAAGCATCATCATTTTGTCTACATTGTAACCCAATCAAAACAATCAAGCACAGAAGCAGAAAATAGACAGAAGAGAGGGAGAGAGACCAGAAGCAACTCGCGGCGGTCTGCTTGGAGGAGGCGGCGGCCAGTTAGGCAGACGCGACACAGAGACATCGGAGACGAACCCCTCCCTGGGTGGTCGGCGTACTGGCGGCGGCTTGGGCCGCAGCTGGCGGCAGCCGTTTCTGGCTGAGACAGTGGCGCGCGTGCGTGACGGGGTGGAGATACCTCCGTTGGCTACTTTGGAAGAAGACTCTAGGTCTCTGTTTTGAGTTGAGATTGTGGAATGAAGGAGACCCCAAGGAATGTTGGCTGAAGAATGGAAAGGCCTTGGGCCTTTTCTTTTTTATTTCTTTCCGACCCAACTCTCTCTAATAAATCAAAACAAAATAATGATACTAAAACATTTTCCTCCTTCACGCACCCCCTGTTTTCTCACCCGCGCACCCCCGCATCCATTCCCTGGACTCAGACCCATCCAAACCCTTAAACAAAAAAAAATAACTTTATCTGCACCCACGGTTTCATGTTTCACACCCCGTTTTTGTTTGGGCTTAAGCCCATTATGTGCAAACAAAAAAAAAAAAAAAAGAAAAAGGAAAGGGGAATTGGATCTGACACACGTTTCAGGATGCCCTTCTGTTTTCATTTTTACACCCCTGACAGACAAAGGAGCTTCAAATCTACTCTCTGCACTCCGGGTTTTTATCTCTGCACCCCCTATTCTTGTTGGTTTGTTTCTCTCGCTTTGTTCTTAAATTTTTATTTCTTTATGTAGCCCTTTGTGTTATAACTCCACTCTTGTATATTGCATCTTATATTTTGTTGGGTTTGTTCATAAAAAATATAAACAAAAAATAAAATAAAACAAACAAAGCCGTGTGAGTGCTCGTGCGATCGTACGCATCAGCCTAGTGCTCATTACGCAAAAATTTAAATATTACATCAAAAAATACCAAAAAAATATAAAATCTTCAAAAACCAAAAACATCCACATTTTCAAACAACAAACAATCTTTCTGGCCAGAACTACGTGATCCTTGATTCTCCATCAAAAGTGGAGATACGTAGGAGCAAGGCTAGTCCTTGTCAGGTTCATTTCCCCAAAAATCCAAATTTATCCATAATCAATCAAACAAATCTTTCAAACAATTTGCAAACAAATTTTCAAGCAGTTTTCTACAAGAACTACGTAACCCTGATTTCTCATTCTGAATGAGAATACGTAGGAGCAAGGTCAATCTTTGTCGAGCACAAAAAACTAAAAAATATTTTGTTTCTTTAGAATTTTTATTTTAGGGGATAGTTAAACATTTTGAAAACCACATCACATTCGCACATTTAGTTAAAGGTACTGCCCTAGGGCAGGCGTTGTAGGGTGCTAATACCTTCCCTACACGTAACCGACTCCCGAATTTAGAATCTCATTTTCGCAGACTATGCCTTATCATTTTATGGTTTTTCCGTAGTTTTCCAGAATAAACTATGGTGGCGACTCCCAAAAAATCTTTTTTTCAAACCCCTGCGTTTTCTTTTTCGGATCGTTGTCCCGTCGCGATTCCGGTTGCGACACTTGTCTATTCTAAAACTCGGGAAGAACATGAAGATCACCTTAGGGCAGTGCTTGAAGTGCTGAGGGAAAGAAGATTGTATGCCAAGCTATCCAAGTGTGAGTTTTGGATGGAAGAGGTTCCTTTTCTTGGGCATGTGATTTCAGCTGGAGGAATTGCTGTCGATCCCGCTAAGGTGCAAGCAGTACTTCAGTGGGAGAGACCTAAGACTGTTACAGAAATGAGGAGCTTTGTGGGTCTAGCGGGCTACTATCGTCGTTTTATTGAGAGCTTTTCCCGGATTGTGGCGTCGTTAACAAAACTGACTAGGAAGGATCAACCTTTTGTTTGGACAGACTGTTGTGAGACTAGCTTCCAAGAGCTAAAGAACAGATTGACTAGTGCACCAGTTTTGGTTATCCCTGACACAGATAAACCTTTTGAGGTTTTTTGTGATGCCTCTCATCAGGGATTAGGGTGCGTACCTGATGGACAAATTTATGAGCACCAAAATATGATGTCACAAACTTGTTTCACAATCGGCAAGTATGACCGAATCGTTCAAGTAATAAACTTGGTAAGACCAAGTATCGTTCTTCCCAAAGGACTCACGGCCTAGTTTAGTTATGTGATTTGTTGATTAGCTAGGACTTACAAACGAAATATTTGGATTTTAATATGCAAGACAGAAAATAAACATGTATGCATGAAGTTTGATCAATGGCAAAGACAAAAGATAAACACTTTCAATGAAATATATGAATGAATATGTTGTTGGGGGTCAATTTCATCTCATCCACTCTCATACATTTTAGGAATTCAACATTCAAATCATCATTGTTAATGCCACTCTCTAAAGTACCATTCTAGATGGCTTCTCCCTAATCACGAGTTCATACAATTCCTAGCATTCCTAATGATTAGTTCATAAGTGCAGGAGCTTAACGACAACCAATATAATATTGGGAGAAATTCCCCGGATCTAGACTTCCCCGTACGTGCCCGTATCGACAAAACCAATAATCATGCATTGAATGAGTTAAACTATGCAAGCATTAAGCAAAGAGGAAAAACCCTAACTAATGATGAAAGAAAGCATAAGTCTTAATTAAAAGATGCAAGCATAAATTCCATATATGAGAGCTTCAAGAGATTACATTGATTCCCCAACAAACATACAAGGTTTAGTTCACCATATTCATGGTGAACCTAGATGAACAATGAAAGAATGAAAGAATAAACCCAATAAAGGTGAAGAGGTAGCCTGAACATCCAAGATCCTCCTTCAAAGGGGTGAAAGAGAGAGTGTTTGCCTCGTTTCTGCCAAAGATACTAACCCTAGGACGTTCTAAGGCTTATATACTATTCTAAAGTTACAAAAAATCAAAGCCCAAGCCCATAAGTATGCGCTCAGCGGTAAAGTACCGCTCAGCGGTGAGTGCGCGTCTCTTTTCTTCCCCTCAGCGGCCATTTTGCCCCTCAGCGGTTCCAACGTGACCTCTTGAGTGCCGCTCAGCGGTAAAGTGCCGCTGAGCGGTGACTTCGGCTTCTTCTCTTTTTGCACTCTTTGATTCCTTTTATGATTCCATCTCTCTCCTTCTTCACTTCTTTCACTAAATTCACCTTAAAACCTGCACAAAAACACTGAAATCAAGCATAAACCTGTCCAGCTCTCTTATTTCTGAAAATATAGATAAAAGGCATGATTTCAAGCTAGTTTCTAAGTCTAAAGGTTGCTTTTAGTATCAATTTTAAGCATGAAAATAACAGTTTTTCAACTGTTATCACAACCCCAAACTTAGAACTTTGCTTGTCCTCAAGCAAACAAAATGTAACTCCATCTCCAACCAATTCATATGATGGTTCACTCATTCAAAAATCCTCTTTTTCTAAGATAAGTAACAACTTCACTCAAACTTATGACCAAGAGTTAATTCAAGATGTGCACATGCTTTAGTGTTCACAAAGTCATTTAAATTCCAACAAATGCTATTTTTCATGAATGATCAATCAATTAAGCATGGATGTTCATGTGCTTATGGAATATTTCCTCACTAGGTAAAGTGTTTCACTCATTCACTCTACTATCACAATGTCACATGAATCAACTTTGCCTTTCATTTTACCACAATCAAAAACATTCACAAGCATGCATCATCACAAGGACTTTTCAATGGCTTATAACGTGGCTGGGCTAACAAGAAAATTGGTTTTTCTGGATCACAAAATCCCTGAGTTAAGAGAATCATATCAACACAATCATCTTATTCATTCCCAACTTTCTTTTGCCTTTGCATTTGCATTGAGCTTTACTTCTTTTTCTTTTCTTTTCTTTTTCTTTGCATATTCTTACTTTTTAGCTCTTAGCTCAATGCTTTTCCTTTTTCATGTTTTCCCAACAACCCCAAACTTGAACATTTAACAATACCACACAAGATCTTCTACTTAACACAAGGTAAAGATTTTCAATCAAGGGTTTTCTGTGTATGTTCAAGGCTAAGGGTTCAAAGGATAGAACACAAAGTGTTCTCTTTTAGTAGGCTAACTTTATGTATTTGGCCAATAAAAAGGGTTTCAACAACACGGCCTTGATCATATGATGCAAAACAAGCAATTGATTCAATCATAGAAAACCTGGGCAAAATCATTCATGCTTTCAAAGTAATAGCATTCAACAATAATAACTCTGAAGCTCAAAACCTCACATATAAGCTCATTCACATTTGACATACCCATCCTGCTTAATTTCACAATCACAATCATAATATCCTGTATTTGTTCACAAAGCTTGTGAATCACCTGTATAAGCATTTTATGTGCACATCTATCTCAACATCAATCAATCACTAATCATCATCAAGCATTACTTATCACACAATCACAGTTAATAGCAAACCATCATAACAAACCAGGTGTTCAATAGAGTACATCAACCCTAATCTAAAAACAAAAAATAAATAAGTTTAGAAAACTTAAACCAATCAAAGGCATAAGCATGATAGCATTCATCAGTAAATGCTATCTCAGCTCCTCCTCAATCTGAGCTATCATCTGTATCCTCCTCTTCTTGGATCTTATAGTCTTGATTCCTTTTGCCCGATGAGGAGGCCATCCCTGCATCAAACATAATTCACAAAACCAAAAGATACATTGTTAAGCATTAGTAAACCACACTGAAGAAATCAGCCCCTTCAATGATGCTCTCTCCCAACCCCAAACTTAGATGGAAAACTAGTGAGCAAGTGAGTGGAAGGGAGATTTTCTAAAGAGGGATGAGGGAAAAGTTGTAGAAAACCTTTGAAAAGGTATGTAGGTGTGTGTGCAGAGAAGAGTCTGAAAATAGAAGCTTATGCGCAGCTTAGGGTATAAAAATACCCTAATGGGCTCGGGTCCCGCTAAGGGGAAACTAAAGCCCATCTGCGAGAGTACCGCTCAGCGGTAAGTTGCCGCTCAACGGCACTTTCATGAAGTGCTCTTCTCCTTCTTTTCTTAACCTATGTGCCTCCTAGACATGCCCTTCACTGGTTCCCTGCAATTCAATGTTTAAAATACTTATGCAAACCCTAACTAAAATAAAACAAACAAAAACAATCAATCAACTGGGTTGCCTCCCAGGTAGCGCTTGTTTAACGTCACGAGCCTGACCCAAAATCCACCATCACCCATCAGTAGGTGTTTCAAACTTACCAGCACCCATCAGTAGGTGCAAAATTTTCTCACCAACACCCATCAGTAGGTGTTACAAACCTAGTATCCTTCAGTAGATACTTAACCACCTAGCATCCTTCAGTAGATGCTGGATCCAACAAAATATTCACAAAAATAATGTCCACAGATTAAAAGTTACAAAACCAAATCAAAAGTTTTTAAATCCACTGGGTTGCCTCCCAGCAAGCGCTCTTTTAACGTCATTAGCTTGACCCAGTAAAGTTCAAGTTCCATCTTCTGTATAGTTGATGGTGTCTTTCCACCAACTTCTCAACTGCTTCCTTTGGATTGTTTTGGTTCTTCTAGAATAAGGAGACTCTATCTCTATCATCTCCTTTTCTTTAAAGCCCTTCACAACCCACAACTTGTTCTTGAGTCTCACAGGTGTGCCAAGTCTGGGTCCTCTTTTCTTCCAGTCTATAGGAATCTCTTCTCCTCTTCCAGTTTCTTCTTCCTTGGGTACCTGAAACAACAAACAATGTTTACCTGAAACCTCAAGATTTTCATCTTGACCTCTAGTCATGGGTGCATCTCGAAATGCAGCTTTATAACTAGCCTCTTCCTCCTTTGCTTGTGTTTCATCTTTGAAAACATCCACCACCACTCTCTCCTCTCTGTCTTGGAGCACCACTATACCTTCATTTACATCTATGATGGCCCTGGCCGTTTTCATAAACGGTCTTCCAAGTATGATAGGTATTTTTTCGGTCTCCATCTTCATCACCACAAAGTCTGCCAAAAACTGAAATTTGCCAACACAAACTACAATGTCTTCCGCAATCCCACATGGCTCCTTTGAAGACCCATCGGCCATTACTAAATTAACCTTTACAGGTTTCATTTTAACATTGCCAATTTGCTCCAGTAAAGCATAAGGCATCAAGTTAACACTTGAGCCTAAATCAAGGAGAGCTTTCTTTACCTTTTTCTTCCCTATAGTACAAGGGATAGAAAAACTACCTGGATCTGCTGCTTTTGGTGGGAATGACTCTTTCTTAACAGTTATACACTTTCTTCCTCATCCTCTCTACGTCTCTTCTTTGTAGAGGTTCCTTCATCAGGCTTTGTGTAAACTGCAATTTTCTGTAGAATTTGTTCCCAAGGTGCTTCATTATCAACCATTCTGAATAAATCTGTGAAGTCCATTGGTTTCTCTTGATTTGTTGGAAAAGGAAAAGTGTCCTTTCTTTCTACTTCTCTTCTTTCTTCTGTTTCTTCTTCTTCTAACTCAACTATCTCTTCATTCACACTCTTTACCACTTTGCACTCTTCTCTGGGTTAACTTCAGTATTAGCCCCAAAATTTCTAGTTGGTCTTTCTTCCAATTGCTTGGTAATCTGACCCATCTGAATCTCAAAATTCTTTATAGCAGCTTCAGTGCTCTTTTGAGAAGATTCAGTTTTCTGTATGAATTGCTGAAGAGTTTCTTCCAACCTTGTTGATCTTTCATTAAGCATAGATAACTTTTTTTTATTTTTTTTTTTTTTTTTTTTTTTTGCCACAAGGTTGGTTGCTGCTGCTGCTGCTTATATTGATTAGCCTGCCCAGTTTGTCCTTGGCCAATGCTTGGATGTGGTTTCCACCCCTGATTGTAGTTCCCTTGACGGTATGGAAACTGATTAGCCATGAAATTAACATCCTCCACGGCTTCCACTGGAAAAGCACACTGACCATTGACATGATCACCTCCACATAATTCGCACAACTGGGTTTGTATCTGTGCAGCAGATTTCAACTCTTTAGGTAATTGAGCCAAAGTTTTCGTCAGAGTCTCCAGCTGTTGAGTTAGAATTTTATTCTGTGCTAGCAAGGCATCATGTGTTTGTAATTGAAGAACCCCTTTCTGTTGCATAGGAGTTCCTCTCTCACTGTGTAGCTCATTATCACTTGTAGCCATGTTTTCAATAATTTCAGTTGCTTCCTCTAGAGTCTTCCATTTGATATTGCCTCCAGCTGAGGCGTCCAGCATCATCTTGGTTTGTGAACCAAGCCCTCCAAGGAAAGTTAGGACTACTTCTTGATCTTCAAAGCCATGCGTGGGAGTTTTACGTAACAAGCTTTTATACCTGTCCCATGCATGTCCCAGTGATTCTTCCATGCCCTGCTTGAATGAAGAAATCTCTTGCTTGCCTTTAGTCACTTTAGATTGTGGGAAGTATTTGTTTAAAAACTTTGTAATCACTGCTTCCCACTCTGTGAAACTTTCTTCTGGAAAAGAGTTCAACCAAAGCTTAGCATTGCCTCCCAATGAGAAAGGAAACAAGCTAAGTTTGATAGCTTCGTCTGCCACCCCATTAATCTTGACTGTGTTGCAAATCTCATTAAAGGTAGTAAGGTGCTCATATAGGCTTTCATGAGATAACCCATTAAATTGATTACTCTTCACCAGTTGAATCAGTGCTGGTTTGACCTCCATGTTGGCTGCATTGACTCTAGGTCTAGCTATGCTGTTGAAGTGCTGAGGTCCAGCAAGATTAGTGTAATCTGCAAGAGTTCTTCTAGCATTATTGTTGTTCTTCATACTCCCTGTGCTATGAACAGAACCTTGTGGTGATGATTGTAAGAGAGTTTCTGGAGAAGGGAAAAGTTCTCTAGACGTTCTGATTCTTCTCCTCCTTCTACTCTCGTCTAGACCTTCAAGAAGTGGTTCTGTTGTTTTCTTACTTCTAGTTCGAATTGCTTCCTGCATACACAAGAAAACAAAACCCTAGAAAAGATTTGTTAGCACAAAAAGATATAGAAGAAGATAAAGATTCAGAAGATATAAGATTCAGAAGATAGAATAAGATAGAATAAAATAAAATAAAATCTAACCTAATCTAAAAGATAAAATAAAATCTAACCTAATAAAATCTAACCTAATCTAAAAGATAAAATAAAATAAAATCTAATCAAATAAAATAAAATCAAATCTAATCTAATCTAATCTAAAAAGATAAAATCTAATCTAAAAAGATAAAATAAAATCTAATCTAAAAAGATAAAATAAAATAAAAACAGAAAAAATAAAAACAGAAATTCAAAATTAAAGTCAAAGATAATCAATAATCACACAAATTAACCAGTTAAACCACGAGTCCCCGGCAACGGCGCCAAAAACTTAATGGACAAATTTATGAGCACCAAAATATGATGTCACAAACTTGTTTCACAATCGGCAAGTATGACCGAATCGTTCAAGTAATAAACTTGGTAAGACCAAGTATCGTTCTTCCCAAAGGACTCACGGCCTAGTTTAGTTATGTGATTTGTTGATTAGCTAGGACTTACAAACGAAATATTTGGATTTTAATATGCAAGACAGAAAATAAACATGTATGCATGAAGTTTGATCAATGGCAAAGACAAAAGATAAACACTTTCAATGAAATATATGAATGAATATGTTGTTGGGGGTCAATTTCATCTCATCCACTCTCATACATTTTAGGAATTCAACATTCAAATCATCATTGTTAATGCCACTCTCTAAAGTACCATTCTAGATGGCTTCTCCCTAATCACGAGTTCATACAATTCCTAGCATTCCTAATGATTAGTTCATAAGTGCAGGAGCTTAACGACAACCAATATAATATTGGGAGAAATTCCCCGGATCTAGACTTCCCCGTACGTGCCCGTATCGACAAAACCAATAATCATGCATTGAATGAGTTAAACTATGCAAGCATTAAGCAAAGAGGAAAAACCCTAACTAATGATGAAAGAAAGCATAAGTCTTAATTAAAAGATGCAAGCATAAATTCCATATATGAGAGCTTCAAGAGATTACATTGATTCCCCAACAAACATACAAGGTTTAGTTCACCATATTCATGGTGAACCTAGATGAACAATGAAAGAATGAAAGAATAAACCCAATAAAGGTGAAGAGGTAGCCTGAACATCCAAGATCCTCCTTCAAAGGGGTGAAAGAGAGAGTGTTTGCCTCGTTTCTGCCAAAGATACTAACCCTAGGACGTTCTAAGGCTTATATACTATTCTAAAGTTACAAAAAATCAAAGCCCAAGCCCATAAGTATGCCGCTCAGCGGTAAAGTACCGCTCAGCGGTGAGTGCGCGTCTCTTTTCTTCCCCTCAGCGGCCATTTTGCCCCTCAGCGGTTCCAACGTGACCTCTTGAGTGCCGCTCAGCGGTAAAGTGCCGCTGAGCGGTGACTTCGGCTTCTTCTCTTTTTGCACTCTTTGATTCCTTTTATGATTCCATCTCTCTCCTTCTTCACTTCTTTCACTAAATTCACCTTAAAACCTGCACAAAAACACTGAAATCAAGCATAAACCTGTCCAGCTCTCTTATTTCTGAAAATATAGATAAAAGGCATGATTTCAAGCTAGTTTCTAAGTCTAAAGGTTGCTTTTAGTATCAATTTTAAGCATGAAAATAACAGTTTTTCAACTGTTATCAGTACCGATGCAGGAGAAGAAGGTAGTGGCATATGCATCAAGACAACTCAAGGTTCATGAGAAGAATTATCCCACTCATGACTTGGAGTTGGCACCTGTGGTATTTGCTTTGAAGATTTGGAGACACTATGTGTATGGCGCGCAATTTCAGGTGTTCAGTTATCATAAGAGCCTGAAATACCTCTTTGATCAGAACGAGCTTAATATGAGGCAAAGGCGATGGATGGAGTTTCTTAAAGATTTTGAATTTGATCTCCTTTATCACCCTGGGAAGGCTAATGTGGTGGCAGATGCATTGAGCAGGAAGTCAGTGCATATTTCAGCCTTAATGGTCAGAGAGTTAGAGTTGGTAGAAAGCTTCAGAGATTTGAGGTTGCAGGTAGAATTTGAAGCTGACAGCATCAGATGCAGTAATTTGGTGGTGTCCAATGACTTGTTGAAGCGTGTTAAAGAAGAGCAGTCGAAGGATGTTGAGCTCCAAACGTCATCCAGTTTGATTGGGACTGAGCAGGGAAAGGATTTTGCCTTGGGGGCTGATGGTATCTTAAGGTTCAAAGGCAGAGTCTGTATCCCTAGCAATTCAGAAATGAAGAGGTTAATCCTTGAGGAAGGTCATAAAAGCCGTTTTAGCATGCATCCTGGCATGACTAAAATGTATCAAGACCTCAAGGAGTCTTTTTGGTGGTCCGGTATGAAAAGAGATGTAGCTCAGTTTGTTGTCTCTTGTTTAACTTGTCAGAAAGCTAAAATAGAGCATCAGAGACCAGGAGGTTTGTTGCAGCCATTGGAAATTCCAGAATGGAAATGGGATAGCATCGCTATGGACTTTGTTACCCATTTGCCACGCACTGTTCGAAGACATGATGCAATATGGGTAATAGTGGACCGATTGACCAAGAGTGCCCACTTCTTGGCAATCGATTTGAGGATGTCTATGGCGAAGTTGGCGCAACTGTATGTTAAGGAAATAGTGAGGTTACATGGGGTACCTTCGAGTATTGTATCAGATAGAGACCCAAGGTTCACATCCAGGTTTTGGCAAACTCTTCAGAGTGAGATGGGAAGCAGACTTCAGATGAGCTCGGCTTATCATCCCCAAACGGATGGACAGTCTGAGCGGACAATCCAATCGCTTGAAGATTTGTTGCGGACTTGCATTTTGGATCACCTAGGGGTATGGGATGAGATATTGCCACTAGTTGAGTTCACTTACAACAACAGCTATCAGACTAGTATCGGCATGGCACCGTTTGAAGCGTTGTATGGGAGGCGCTGTAGAACACCTCTTTGTTGGTTTCAGGATGGAGAAGCAGTTTTGACGGGACCAGAAATAGTTCAGCAGACTACAGAGAAGGTGAAGCTTATACAAGAAAGGATGCGGGCGTCTCAGAATAGACAGAAGTCCTATGCTGATCGGAGGCGCAAGCCGTTAGAATTTGCAGTTGGGGATCATGTGTTCCTACGAGTGACTCCTACTACCGGTGTAGGAAGAGCCATTCGTGCTAGGAAACTATCTCCTAGATATCTTGGTCCTTACCAGATTCTACGACGTGTAGGACCCGTAGCTTATGAGATAACCATGCCACCTCGGTTGGCAAACTTGCATCCAGTGTTCCATGTATCTCAACTCAGAAAATACATGTCTGATCCTTCTCATGTGCTTGAAGTTGACGATGTGCAAGTCAGAGAAGATTTGTCAATTGAAGTGCAACCAATAAAGATTGAGGAGAGTCAAAACAAACAACTTAGAGGAAGAACTGTCAGACTTGTCAAAGTTATCTGGAACAGTGGAACGGGCGACTCTACCTGGGAGTTAGAGGACGAGATGAGAGAAACCTACCCACACTTGTTCTGATAAAGCCTAATTTTCGAGGACGAAAATTTTTGTTGTTGGGGAGAATGTAAAGACCGCACGTCCCACTTTCTTTTGAAAGTGGGAGGGGCGGCTACCTAACAGAGAAGTGGTGGGGAAGGGAGGCACATTCCTGGAAGTGGAAGGGGGCGGCTGCACGATGGAAGTGGGCGGCTGGTTGCACGTTCGTGTAGTGGTGGGGGGCGCTTCAAGTGGCAACAGCAGCTGGTGGATGGTGGGGTCTTCCCACTTTGAAAGTGCTCCAGCCACCAAAGACACCATCATCTCCTTTGTTGGTGGGCATAGCACTGAGGAGTGGCTATGGGGAGCACCATTTCTTCCTTCTTAAAGGTAGAAATCGTGGATTGAAGGGGTTGGATGCTGCATCTGGAGAAGGGAGAGGCTTGCTGCAATTTCGGGAAAAGAAGAATTGGAGTTTTGCTGCAAAAATCTGAAGAGTGAGAGGAGAGCTCTGGAATTTCAAGGAGACCTTGGGAGAGAGATTCAAGATTCAAGGAGGTCTTCAAGAGGTAAGGGGAGCTAGATCCTTTTTTCTGGATTTTATGAACCATGTATGTGTGTACTGAAATCTATAATATAGTGTCGTTGATGAACAAATTTCGTACTTAGAGTGACTTTGTTGTGTATGAATCTGTATGAGTGATGGTAGAATATTGTTGTTGAAGCAAATCTGGGAAGAAGGGGATGAAAATGGGGTTTCTGGTTTCTCTCCGGAAATCTGGTGCGATTCTGCAGAATTCTGCAGATCGCGCGTTCGTCCAATTTGGTGAGCCAAATTGGACGTTCGTCCAAATGGCTCGACCAATTAGTGGTCGGCCAAAATAGCAAGAGCGTTCGGTTTTGTGTTAACGAGCGTTCGTTCGTTTGCAGTGATATATTAGACGTTCGTCCCAACTGTATACAGGAATTAGTAATTTTAGGCGTTCGTCCCTAAATTGATATTTACGTGATCTTGAGCGTTCGGTATTTGGTAATAGAAATTGCAGTCGTTCGTCCTTAACGGATTCTTAAGTTTAATCTTGATCGTTCGACGTTAAGTTGATACTATTAAGTCTGGATCTCTAAACGTTCGGTTTCGGTGTATTAGTCAGCGTTCGGCCTTGGTTAATTGTGATTGTGAGCGTTCGGCCGTTAGTTGGTATTCTTAGGATTGGATTTTGACCGTTCAGTCATAGTTTAATTCTCATTGTGAGCGTTCGGTTTTGGTTTAATTCTGATTGTGAGCGTTCGGTCTTTCCTTGATTCTAATTGTGAGCGTTCGGTCTTGGCTTGATAGTTTTAAGTTTTGGAATTTTGAGCGTTCGGTCTTATTCTGTTGAACGTTCGGTTTTGATAAGGTATTCTCGCTTCTGAGCGTTCGATTTTAATTTGGATTCCTTAGTTTGGATCATAAGCGTTCGTTCATGGATATTTGTGATTGTGAGCGTTCGGCCATAATTGGATATTATAATTTGAAATCTTTAACGATCGGCCTTATAATATTAGTGAGTTTGAGCGATCGTTCTTAACATTGTATTTTCGGATCGCAATGTTGAGCGTTCGGCCTTGAGTAGTATTCTTAGGTTCCAAGGGTTGCGCGTTCGTCCAAGTGTTGAATTTAGTATTGGTGTTCGATGGTTTAGCGTTCGGCCTGATAGTGTAGGATTTGATAACGTTCGTCCAACAGCGTTCGGCCTGGTGATTGATAACGAACGTAAGTCCAAATAGTGTTCGGCCTAGTGGTTGGAAGGTAGTGTTCGTTCAATAAACGTTCGTCCACTGTGCTCGGTGAACAGTGCTCGTCCAAATAGTATTCTGCAAATGTTGGATTTTAAATTCATTTTCTCTTGAATTGAATTACGTGCAAGGTTTGGAAAATATATACTGTGAAGTGATTTATGTGAATGTATGAGGTGTGTTGGATTTACTGTGATAAAATGGATATCTGGTGATTCGGGAGTAACAATATGATTCAGGGACGTAATTCCATGATCCTCATGAGAGGATACATGGTGGTGGACGTAATTCCATGATCCTCAAGGAGAGGATATATGGTGGTGATTTGGGGTGTACAGAATGATTTCATGGTAGCTCATTCTTGAGGGTTTTCCTGACGCTCCAATGGTCTTTCATTCTTAAATAGAGAGGATTGATCATGTGGTGAGGAGTAGCAGGAGGTCCTACTCTTGGAGGCTTCCAGTGCAGCTAATATTTTTTTTTTAATAGGTTCGGAAGTTCTTGTATTTACGGGTTCATTTTAATTGAATCTTTTAATTTTAGAAATGATCAATTGAATCCCTAATTTAACATAATTAAATAATAATACCTTTTCTTTTGAATCCCTAATTTAACATAATTAAATAATAATACATTTTCTTTTAAATACAATGAACGGCGTTAATTTTTTAAACAGGAGACATGCTCACGTATCATTTTATTTGCAGGTGGCAGAGTCTGACCTGAATACATCGACCTCTATGAAGGATATATGAAGGATGTATGAAGGGTGAGGATGACGGGTGAGTTACCGCCCTTTCTATATCACTCACTCTTGCTTCTGTATCTGATTTTCTCCGACAACCAAATCTATGGCTTCCGATTCTTCTCCGAATTTCAACAACGGTTCGTGCCGCTCCTCTCTCTGTCTCGTCTTTCGGTTTTCATTTTCCGAATTTTCTGATTTGTTAATTTATTCAAACCTCCTTTCTGATAGGTCCTTCTTCCCCCGACGACTCCCTTTCCAGCCCCATCAGCAACACCTTCTCTTCTCCGGGAAGTAGGCGCCGCCGCCGCCGCTCCTCCACTCCCTCCGCATTCGCCACTCCGTCGGAGCGCTGATCTCGATTCGCCTCCTCCGAAGCCACCCCAACCGCGCCGCGCTCCCGCTAAGGCGTCGGCGGAGGTGGGCGCGTTCCCGTCACACCTACATCCACAACATATGACGCGGCGGCCTCGTCTGACGGCGGCGATGGCTACGACATGGACGACGCCAGGCCCACCTTTGTGTGGGGCACTAACATAAGGGTGGAAGACGTGAACGATGCTATTCACAGGTTTTTGAGGGACTTTAGGGAAGTGTCTTCGTCGCAGGGCGAGGATGACAGGTTGAACTTGCACACCGAAGGGAAGTATGAGAAATTAGGGATGACGGGTTTAACCGCCTATGCCCTCTACATCAACCTCCTCAACCGCCACGCCTTCTCCTTCTCGTCCAGGAATGGATATGAAGGATGTACTGAAAGAACAAACCTTGTCCCAGGAAGCTTCAGGATCAAACAATTTGGCAAATTTTGAAGGCGAGAAGTGACCATCCTATTTTTAAACCTATTTTTATTGTGGGAATTTCAATTTCTTTTTTTGTGTGCTCTGTCTCAGTATATTAAAAAGAAAGAAAATGGTCAGTGTTTCCGTGCTAAAAGAAAAAAGAAAGAGAAATTGAAAGATAAGCCCGGGATTGCGGTGACAAATCCATTTTGCACACCTCATTGGAAGAAATATCGAACATCTACGCATGCCCTTATAATAGTATGCTGAAGTGATGTGATGCCTCTGTGTTGTGTGTTCTGTGTTTAAGACAAAAGTGTTTTTTTTTGTTTTTTCTATTGGTTTACATCTTGAGATGGATTCATCCATCACCTTCGATTGTGTTGTGCTGTGTGTTGTGTATGTGACTCTTGACTCTGTCCACCACAGTCCAAAGAAAAAGAGTAGTAATACGGTGACACGCCTACGTGTCACTTACACTCATTTGACACGGTCCACGTCAGCTTTTTTAAAAAAAAAACTGCAAAGTGATGGAGGGTAAAAGTGGAAAAACACCTAGGGTTTGTGTTTTGAGATTCGAAATCCCCATTTGAGTTTTCTTAAGAAACTCGAAATCCCCATTTGAGTTTTCAGATTCGAAATCCCNGCTTCAATTAGCTCATTTTGTCATAGGACCAAGTTCATATATCTCACTAAAAAAGGTTGGTTAGACATCCTTAGGGTTAGAACCCTCCATTTTCTTACTTTTATCATTTGGCAAACTACAACATTTGTAGCTTTTAAGTGATAGGTTTTAATGTTTATCAGAACTAAGGTTATTGACTGCTTCTAATCTGTTTATATGTTTTTTTGCAGTTCAAAATGTGCCCTTACACATTTCCATTACCCATGGCATGGCTCATCTATGTATAACCCATATGCAGAACTATCTGCAGATCTTATATATACTAATTAACATAAAGCTTCAGTAATTCATGACTATGTAAGAATTCATGTAGGATATTATTATTTATTAATACTCCGCATTTCATACGCTTCATGAGTATTCTTGAAAGATCTAAAGGAACCTTTTTTGGAATGAATATTAAGTGAAGAAAAAAGGAGGAAAAAAAAAGCCCAAGAAAAAAATAATAGCTGTACCTCCATGGGTCTGCGACCATCCAGTCGAAGTCCTTCTGGGCTGACGTATTCCATCCTCAGGTCAATCTATGGCAGAGACAAAAAGGAGACAAAGATGAGACATAAGCAGCTGGATTTTGTTTTATTTTGCTTTATATTCTTGGCTTCCAAAAAAAAATGATATTTTCTACTAAAGTTATTGAAACAAAATGGTGAGATTTTGCAGAATCTGAGCCATTTAAAAGTTTGTGTTGGCTCAAGTAGTTTGTGGGTCATACAGTGAGATGAGTGAGAGGGCAGTTCGAATTAATAACACTACTCAATTGAAAACATACCGAACAAACTCCAGTTGCTCTGTAAAGATTAGGATGAAAACAAGGTTACAAAAAATCAAGCAATCTGAACTTTGAATGAATATCATATAGACAACAACAAACATTTACCCAATAAGTGGGGCACTAGGTAAATAATATTGCAGAAATAAATATTAGAAATCAGCAAACAACAAAATAACAACGCATTTGAAGAAAATAAATCTGGTCGTGTCCCTACCCTTTTAAACATTTAAGTTTGCTCTTAATCTTACTGCAAGCAAAGAAAAAGAGGAAAGTACACCACGGACAGAAAGATATTGTAAAGGGGTGGTTCTCGAAGCAAATTCAATCTGCATACTGTTATTATTTTTATTTTATTCTAGCACTCCCCGAATTTCAACAAATTTCTAAAGGAGAATGAGCAGGCTTTTAGTTTAATAGTTACAGAAGAAAGATTTGGGTCAATTATATATGAGAAGGACAGTGTTCCCTTCCCACTTAATAAACTAATAACACAGAGCAATGATTTTAGTGACTCGGTTATGCTATAGATCAATTTTATGGTTGAGTGGTATGCAAGTTCAAGGTGCAGGATTTTTAAGAAGAGCTTTTGTGAGATCGATACAAAGGGCAAGGAAGGGTTATAAGTTTGATTGAGAGAACGATATAGTATAGGAGTAATTGGTTATCAAGATGTTCAATGTTTGAAGCTTATACAAAGCTGTCGTAAACTCCATTTTTCTTGGTTGTAAATGTTGAATTGATTAAATTAGAAAAGCATAGCAACTTTTACGAGTTTAACAGAAAATAGGGATTGGGTGGTGAGTGGTGACACTGCAAGGCACTACACATGACAACGCAAACATTGAAAGGGTTTGAACTTTGATGACCAGAGAGAGAGAAAAGGAAAAGTACCTGACTGACGGCGAGATTTTACGGTGGCTGTTACGCTCTGTGTGGCGACGGCGAGAACGGAAGTTGGTCCGCGCACTGCAAACGAGCCTAGTCTAGGTAGGGTTCCGCTGTTCGGTGTTTAAATAGGTCACTAAATAGGTTTAATAGGTCACTTGTTTAAACCTGTTCGGATAGCAATGTTGAGCGTTTGGCCTTGAGTAGTATTCTTAGGTTCCAAGCGTTGCGCGTTCGTCCAAGTATTGAATTTAGTACTGGTGTTCGATGGTTTAGCGTTCGGCCTGATAGTGTAGGATTTGATAACGTTCGTCCAACAGCGTTCGGCCTGTTGATTGATAATGAACGTACGTCCAAATAGTATTCGGCCTAGTGGTTGGAAGGTAGTGTTCGTTCAGTAACGTTCGTCCACTGTGCTCGGTGAACAGTGCTCGTCCAAATAGTATTCTGCAAATGTTTGATTTTAAATTCATTTTCTCTTGAATTGAATTACGTGCAAGGTTTGGAAAATATATACTGTGAAGTGATTTATGTGAATGTATGAGGTGTGTTGGATTTACTGTGATAAAATGGATATCTAGTGATTCGGGAGTAACAATATGATTCATGGACGTAATTCCATGATCCTCATGAGAGGATACATGGTGGTGGACGTAATTCCATGATCCTCAAGGAGAGGATACATGGTGGTGATTTAGGGTGTACAGAATGATTTCATGGTAGCTCAGTCTTGGGGGTTTTCCTGACGCTCCAATGGTCTTTTATTCTCAAGTAGAGAGGATTGATCCATGTGGTGAGGAGTAGCAGGAGGTCCTAGTCTTGGAGGCTTCCAGTATGCTCCAGGGCACGGAACGGACTAACCTCGTGAGGGTGGTAGGGTGGAACCCATTGGCAATGGCTTTGCAAAGCAGTAGAGGCCACCACGAGTGCATAACCCGCCATAGCTCGGTAATCATTCTGGTCCGGACGAGTCGGTCTATAAAGTAACAAGTCGGGGTTTAATGTAACAAGTCTTGTGATGTTAGTTTACCATGTATGAGTGACTTTTGCATATCATGTTGGATTGTATAACATGCTTTTTATATCTAGCTCACCCTTGCATTGTTTGTGTTGTGTGCTGTTTGGGTATGTTTCTTTGGCGATGATCATTGTAACATCCCAATTATATAATAACCAATATTATATAATAAAGACGTCAACATTCAAATATAGAGAACAGTCAGAATATGACGTGTAATTTAATTGTTAAATTACAATCATCCAAATAAAATGAGCGAAAATTTAAACTTGAACAGTTGAAAGGATTGATCACTACAAGTGTTCAATCAGGAAATTTCTAGGAAGACTACTCTGCAACATCAGCAACCTCTAGCTCTTGATCCAAAGGACTCTCCTCGACAGCATCTGCTCCCATCCAAGTGGATGATCATCGCCAAAGAAAGATATCCAAATTGGCACACAACACAAACAATGCAAGGGTGAGCTAGATATAAAAAGCATGTTATACATACAGCACAGTTAATTCATGCAATCATTCATAGATTCATATAAAAGAACAATTAAAGCATACTCATTGATCCATATTTCACATACTTCCATGACATGTAAACATTCATCCAAACATGGTAAACTGACATCACAAGACTTGTTACTTTATACCCCGACTTGTTCCTTTATAGACCGACTCGTCCGGACTAGAATGATTACCGAGCTATGGCGGGTCTTGCACTCGTGGTGGCTTTATGAAACTTGGGCACTCCCGCCCTGGCACTACCGCCTTGTGAAACTTTAGGCACTACCGCCTGGTGGAACTTTAGGCACTACCGCCTGATGGAACTTTGGGCACTCCCGCCCGGCCACAATCACGAGGTTAATCCGTTATCACTCACCTTGGATCATATGGAAGCATCCAAGATTAGGACCTCCTGCTACTCCTCACCACATGTTCAATCCTCTCTACATGAGAAGAAAGACCATTGGAGATTCAGGATGACCCCCAAAACTGAGCTACCATGTAATCATTCTATACAACCCCAAAACACCACCATGTATCCTCTCCTTGAGGATCATGGAATTACGTCCATGAATCATACTGTTACTTTGAACCTTAACCCAAGCCATGAATAACCATATACTACCATATTATCACAACAAATCCAACATATCTCATACATTCACATATTTTCACATATTTCACGTTACAGCATATATTCCAAACATTGGTACACATAATTCAATCCAAGAGCAAAGGAACTTAGAACCCGTTACCATTTGCAGACCATTGGATGGACGAACACTATTCCACCGAGCGTTATAAGCCGAACGCAACTATGCCAATTGGACGAACGGTAACAAAAACTGACCGAACGCTAACACCGAACGCCTGAACACAATTAGGCCGAACGCTAAAACCGAACGTCATATTGGATTCAACACTATTTGGCCGAACGCTATGAGATCAACAGGCCGAACGCTCACAAACCAAGGACGAACGCTAACAAAACCAAGGACGAACGCTCACAAAACTATCTCGGACGAACGCTGCTTATGGAGAATTCTATCTGAACATAACGTCATCAAAACCGAACGTTCGTTATGAACGATCACTAACTTAAAATAATTATTATCCAGATCGAACGCTCGCTTCCTGAACTACCAAGATAAGAATGAACGTCTAAAATTACTTATTCACCAAAACGAACGAACGCCATTTACAAGTAAATGGCCGAACACCATTTGACCGAACGTCACCAAATAAACTGGACGAACGTTATCTCCAAATATCAGGCCGAACGTTCAAAATCTGACTTAAACCAATACCTATCGTTTAGGACATCTAATGTGTGCTCCAGGTGTCCTATTGAGGTAGAGGGTCGCAGGTTCAGAGTGAACCTTATTTGCTTACCTCTGCAGGAGTTAGAGGTAATTTTGGGAATGGATTGGTTAGCAGCCAATCGTATTCTTTTAGATTGCGGTGGTAAGAAGCTAATATTTCCCGAAGAAGATGAAGACATGTCATTATCGCTCGGTGTATTGAGGAAGGACATCTTCGAGGGTGCCAGCTGTTTCCTAATCATGTTCCATAAGGACGGGACTCCTAGTTTAAATTCTTCAGCGCTTGTGAACCAGAGTGTAGACCTTCTGGTTGTGAATGATTTCATGGATGTTTTCCCTGAAGAAGTTCCTGGTTTACCTCCTCCGCGAGAAGTAGAGTTCTCTATTGATCTGGTCTCAGGAGCAGGACCAGTATCCATAGCCCCTTATCGGATGGCTCCAGCTGAGCTGGTTGAGTTGAAGAAGCAGATTGAAGAGTTATTAGAGAAAAAGTTTATCCAGCCGAGTGCTTCGCCGTGGGGTGCGCCAGTATTACTAGTAAAGAAGAAGGATGGAAGCTCGAGGTTGTGCGTTGACTATCGACAGCTGAATAAGTTGACGATCAAGAACAAGTATCCCTTGCCAAGGATTGATGATCTGATGGATCAATTACACGGGGCTACGGTATTCTCCAAGATTGATTTGAGGTCGGGTTACCATCAAATTTTGGTGAAAGACGATGATGTGCAGAAGACAGCATTCAGATCCAGGTATGGCCACTGAGTATGTGGTTATGCCTTTTGGTGTGACTAATGCTCCAGCCATATTCATGGACTATATGAATCGAATTTTCAGACCCTTCTTGGACAAGTTCGTGGTGGTATTTATAGATGACATACTTGTTGTCAACACCCAATTTCGTCCGGATGGACTAATAGGTTTGCTGTATTTTATTTTCATCATGAGTGTAAAATAAAAAATAAAAAAAATGAAAAATAATGAATAATAAAATAAAACAAAATAATAAAATAAAAAAAAGAACAGAGCGTTCGGCCTTTTGCTGTGCGACTGAGCCGTTCGTCCTCTTCTCTGAGCGACCGTTCGTCTTCTACTCTGCACAACCGTTCGTCCGCTACTCTGAGCGACCATTCGTCCTCCACCATGCGTAACCGTTCGTTGTTGACAATATCAAGACGCTCGTCCTTTACTGGTCTCACGTGTCCACACTTTCAGCCTCACGGACGTTCGACCTCAATTGCATTCGGCCGCTCGGCCTCGAACCATTCGACCCCAAAGACGTTCGGTCGCTCGTCCTAAATTGTTCAGCTATTCGGTCTGTGGTTGAACGTTCGGTATATTTGTTAGTGAACGTTCGGTCATGTTTACTTGCTATTGGACGTTCGGTCTTAATGTGGTTGAACGTTCGGTCTTGATGTTGTAGAACGTTCGGTTTTAAAGTGTTTATTGTTGAACGTTCGTGAACGTTCGGTCCTGTTTTAGCGTTCGCCCAAACAGTAATAATTTTTTTACATGGTCGTTCGTCATTCTATCTTTCGTCCTTACCCCATTTTCCTCTTCTACCGCTCGTCCAGGTCACTCCGCCGTATACCATTCGTCCTGAACGCTCGTCCTGACCGATCGTCCTGATCACTCTCTCGTGTCTCCCCTCCGGCCCCAGTAATGATTCCCACAATCTGCCAACGGTCCACTTCTACCTTCTCCCACTTCACCAACCATCCAATTATGCTTCCAACTATTCCACCAACCCAATAATTTCTGCATCCTCCAATCGCAGCTACCGACACTCCTCATCCTCCAATCATAGCTACCGACACTCTCATCTCTTACTGTGCTGAAGCCTACATAATTCACACGAGGAAAGGGAGGGGGAAGGGGGCCGAGGGGCATTGGCTCCCTCTGAGCCCCTCACCCGTTACCATCTCCATCTTCATCTCATTCTTCATCCTCACAGCCATCACAACACCTCATCACCACAGCCTTGGGGGGCACTGGCTCCTCTCAGCCGTAACCACAGCAAACCATTTCCTTTTCACTCCCAACTCCACGGCCAAACACCAAACCAGGATTCACCACACATACTCCTATCCCATTCACTCCACAGAATCATCTCCGCATCACACAACACTCAATCCTCCTCCATTCTCTGTCAACAGGGCCAACACCCATCATCATTTTATCCAGACCTCACGGCCACCACACAATCTTCAATCACCATCCTTCCACCCAACTTCCACTTCATCTCCCCAACATCAAAACTTGAAAATTCAATTCTCCACCCCTCACAATACTCACTTGTATTCACTGGAAATCATCAAGAACCACTCGGACAAACCCACCACCGAAAGCATCATCATTTTGTCTACATTGTAACCCAATCAAAACAATCAAGCACAGAAGCAGAAAATAGACAGAAGAGAGGGAGAGAGACCAGAAGCAACTCGCGGCGGTCTGCTTGGAGGAGGCGGCGGCCAGTTAGGCAGACGCGACACAGAGACATCGGAGACGAACCCCTCCCTGGGTGGTCGGCGTACTGGCGGCGGCTTGGGCCGCAGCTGGCGGCAGCCGTTTCTGGCTGAGACAGTGGCGCGCGTGCGTGACGGGGTGGAGATACCTCCGTTGGCTACTTTGGAAGAAGACTCTAGGTCTCTGTTTTGAGTTGAGATTGTGGAATGAAGGAGACCCCAAGGAATGTTGGCTGAAGAATGGAAAGGCCTTGGGCCTTTTCTTTTTTATTTCTTTCCGACCCAACTCTCTCTAATAAATCAAAACAAAATAATGATACTAAAACATTTTCCTCCTTCACGCACCCCCTGTTTTCTCACCCGCGCACCCCCGCATCCATTCCCTGGACTCAGACCCATCCAAACCCTTAAACAAAAAAAAATAACTTTATCTGCACCCACGGTTTCATGTTTCACACCCCGTTTTTGTTTGGGCTTAAGCCCATTATGTGCAAACAAAAAAAAAAAAAAAAAAAGAAAAAGGAAAGGGGAATTGGATCTGACACACGTTTCAGGATGCCCTTCTGTTTTCATTTTTACACCCCTGACAGACAAAGGAGCTTCAAATCTACTCTCTGCACTCCGGGTTTTTATCTCTGCACCCCCTATTCTTGTTGGTTTGTTTCTCTCGCTTTGTTCTTAAATTTTTATTTCTTTATGTAGCCCTTTGTGTTATAACTCCACTCTTGTATATTGCATCTTATATTTTGTTGGGTTTGTTCATAAAAAATATAAACAAAAAATAAAATAAAACAAACAAAGCCGTGTGAGTGCTCGTGCGATCGTACGCATCAGCCTAGTGCTCATTACGCAAAAATTTAAATATTACATCAAAAAATACCAAAAAAATATAAAATCTTCAAAAACCAAAAACATCCACATTTTCAAACAACAAACAATCTTTCTGGCCAGAACTACGTGATCCTTGATTCTCCATCAAAAGTGGAGATACGTAGGAGCAAGGCTAGTCCTTGTCAGGTTCATTTCCCCAAAAATCCAAATTTATCCATAATCAATCAAACAAATCTTTCAAACAATTTGCAAACAAATTTTCAAGCAGTTTTCTACAAGAACTACGTAACCCTGATTTCTCATTCTGAATGAGAATACGTAGGAGCAAGGTCAATCTTTGTCGAGCACAAAAAACTAAAAAATATTTTGTTTCTTTAGAATTTTTATTTTAGGGGATAGTTAAACATTTTGAAAACCACATCACATTCGCACATTTAGTTAAAGGTACTGCCCTAGGGCAGGCGTTGTAGGGTGCTAATACCTTCCCTACACGTAACCGACTCCCGAATTTAGAATCTCATTTTCGCAGACTATGCCTTATCATTTTATGGTTTTTCCGTAGTTTTCCAGAATAAACTATGGTGGCGACTCCCAAAAAATCTTTTTTTCAAACCCCTGCGTTTTCTTTTTCGGATCGTTGTCCCGTCGCGATTCCGGTTGCGACACTTGTCTATTCTAAAACTCGGGAAGAACATGAAGATCACCTTAGGGCAGTGCTTGAAGTGCTGAGGGAAAGAAGATTGTATGCCAAGCTATCCAAGTGTGAGTTTTGGATGGAAGAGGTTCCTTTTCTTGGGCATGTGATTTCAGCTGGAGGAATTGCTGTCGATCCCGCTAAGGTGCAAGCAGTACTTCAGTGGGAGAGACCTAAGACTGTTACAGAAATGAGGAGCTTTGTGGGTCTAGCGGGCTACTATCGTCGTTTTATTGAGAGCTTTTCCCGGATTGTGGCGTCGTTAACAAAACTGACTAGGAAGGATCAACCTTTTGTTTGGACAGACTGTTGTGAGACTAGCTTCCAAGAGCTAAAGAACAGATTGACTAGTGCACCAGTTTTGGTTATCCCTGACACAGATAAACCTTTTGAGGTTTTTTGTGATGCCTCTCATCAGGGATTAGGGTGCGTACCTGATGGACAAATTTATGAGCACCAAAATATGATGTCACAAACTTGTTTCACAATCGGCAAGTATGACCGAATCGTTCAAGTAATAAACTTGGTAAGACCAAGTATCGTTCTTCCCAAAGGACTCACGGCCTAGTTTAGTTATGTGATTTGTTGATTAGCTAGGACTTACAAACGAAATATTTGGATTTTAATATGCAAGACAGAAAATAAACATGTATGCATGAAGTTTGATCAATGGCAAAGACAAAAGATAAACACTTTCAATGAAATATATGAATGAATATGTTGTTGGGGGTCAATTTCATCTCATCCACTCTCATACATTTTAGGAATTCAACATTCAAATCATCATTGTTAATGCCACTCTCTAAAGTACCATTCTAGATGGCTTCTCCCTAATCACGAGTTCATACAATTCCTAGCATTCCTAATGATTAGTTCATAAGTGCAGGAGCTTAACGACAACCAATATAATATTGGGAGAAATTCCCCGGATCTAGACTTCCCCGTACGTGCCCGTATCGACAAAACCAATAATCATGCATTGAATGAGTTAAACTATGCAAGCATTAAGCAAAGAGGAAAAACCCTAACTAATGATGAAAGAAAGCATAAGTCTTAATTAAAAGATGCAAGCATAAATTCCATATATGAGAGCTTCAAGAGATTACATTGATTCCCCAACAAACATACAAGGTTTAGTTCACCATATTCATGGTGAACCTAGATGAACAATGAAAGAATGAAAGAATAAACCCAATAAAGGTGAAGAGGTAGCCTGAACATCCAAGATCCTCCTTCAAAGGGGTGAAAGAGAGAGTGTTTGCCTCGTTTCTGCCAAAGATACTAACCCTAGGACGTTCTAAGGCTTATATACTATTCTAAAGTTACAAAAAATCAAAGCCCAAGCCCATAAGTATGCCGCTCAGCGGTAAAGTACCGCTCAGCGGTGAGTGCGCGTCTCTTTTCTTCCCCTCAGCGGCCATTTTGCCCCTCAGCGGTTCCAACGTGACCTCTTGAGTGCCGCTCAGCGGTAAAGTGCCGCTGAGCGGTGACTTCGGCTTCTTCTCTTTTTGCACTCTTTGATTCCTTTTATGATTCCATCTCTCTCCTTCTTCACTTCTTTCACTAAATTCACCTTAAAACCTGCACAAAAACACTGAAATCAAGCATAAACCTGTCCAGCTCTCTTATTTCTGAAAATATAGATAAAAGGCATGATTTCAAGCTAGTTTCTAAGTCTAAAGGTTGCTTTTAGTATCAATTTTAAGCATGAAAATAACAGTTTTTCAACTGTTATCACAACCCCAAACTTAGAACTTTGCTTGTCCTCAAGCAAACAAAATGTAACTCCATCTCCAACCAATTCATATGATGGTTCACTCATTCAAAAATCCTCTTTTTCTAAGATAAGTAACAACTTCACTCAAACTTATGACCAAGAGTTAATTCAAGATGTGCACATGCTTTAGTGTTCACAAAGTCATTTAAATTCCAACAAATGCTATTTTTCATGAATGATCAATCAATTAAGCATGGATGTTCATGTGCTTATGGAATATTTCCTCACTAGGTAAAGTGTTTCACTCATTCACTCTACTATCACAATGTCACATGAATCAACTTTGCCTTTCATTTTACCACAATCAAAAACATTCACAAGCATGCATCATCACAAGGACTTTTCAATGGCTTATAACGTGGCTGGGCTAACAAGAAAATTGGTTTTTCTGGATCACAAAATCCCTGAGTTAAGAGAATCATATCAACACAATCATCTTATTCATTCCCAACTTTCTTTTGCCTTTGCATTTGCATTGAGCTTTACTTCTTTTTCTTTTCTTTTCTTTTTCTTTGCATATTCTTACTTTTTAGCTCTTAGCTCAATGCTTTTCCTTTTTCATGTTTTCCCAACAACCCCAAACTTGAACATTTAACAATACCACACAAGATCTTCTACTTAACACAAGGTAAAGATTTTCAATCAAGGGTTTTCTGTGTATGTTCAAGGCTAAGGGTTCAAAGGATAGAACACAAAGTGTTCTCTTTTAGTAGGCTAACTTTATGTATTTGGCCAATAAAAAGGGTTTCAACAACACGGCCTTGATCATATGATGCAAAACAAGCAATTGATTCAATCATAGAAAACCTGGGCAAAATCATTCATGCTTTCAAAGTAATAGCATTCAACAATAATAACTCTGAAGCTCAAAACCTCACATATAAGCTCATTCACATTTGACATACCCATCCTGCTTAATTTCACAATCACAATCATAATATCCTGTATTTGTTCACAAAGCTTGTGAATCACCTGTATAAGCATTTTATGTGCACATCTATCTCAACATCAATCAATCACTAATCATCATCAAGCATTACTTATCACACAATCACAGTTAATAGCAAACCATCATAACAAACCAGGTGTTCAATAGAGTACATCAACCCTAATCTAAAAACAAAAAATAAATAAGTTTAGAAAACTTAAACCAATCAAAGGCATAAGCATGATAGCATTCATCAGTAAATGCTATCTCAGCTCCTCCTCAATCTGAGCTATCATCTGTATCCTCCTCTTCTTGGATCTTATAGTCTTGATTCCTTTTGCCCGATGAGGAGGCCATCCCTGCATCAAACATAATTCACAAAACCAAAAGATACATTGTTAAGCATTAGTAAACCACACTGAAGAAATCAGCCCCTTCAATGATGCTCTCTCCCAACCCCAAACTTAGATGGAAAACTAGTGAGCAAGTGAGTGGAAGGGAGATTTTCTAAAGAGGGATGAGGGAAAAGTTGTAGAAAACCTTTGAAAAGGTATGTAGGAGTGTGTGTGCAGAGAAGAGTCTGAAAATAGAAGCTTATGCGCAGCTTAGGGTATAAAAATACCCTAATGGGCTCGGGTCCCGCTAAGGGGAAACTAAAGCCCATCTGCGAGAGTACCGCTCAGCGGTAAGTTGCCGCTCAACGGCACTTTCATGAAGTGCTCTTCTCCTTCTTTTCTTAACCTATGTGCCTCCTAGACATGCCCTTCACTGGTTCCCTGCAATTCAATGTTTAAAATACTTATGCAAACCCTAACTAAAATAAAACAAACAAAAACAATCAATCAACTGGGTTGCCTCCCAGGTAGCGCTTGTTTAACGTCACGAGCCTGACCCAAAATCCACCATCACCCATCAGTAGGTGTTTCAAACTTACCAGCACCCATCAGTAGGTGCAAAATTTTCTCACCAACACCCATCAGTAGGTGTTACAAACCTAGTATCCTTCAGTAGATACTTAACCACCTAGCATCCTTCAGTAGATGCTGGATCCAACAAAATATTCACAAAAATAATGTCCACAGATTAAAAGTTACAAAACCAAATCAAAAGTTTTTAAATCCACTGGGTTGCCTCCCAGCAAGCGCTCTTTTAACGTCATTAGCTTGACCCAGTAAAGTTCAAGTTCCATCTTCTGTATAGTTGATGGTGTCTTTCCACCAACTTCTCAACTGCTTCCTTTGGATTGTTTTGGTTCTTCTAGAATAAGGAGACTCTATCTCTATCATCTCCTTTTCTTTAAAGCCCTTCACAACCCACAACTTGTTCTTGAGTCTCACAGGTGTGCCAAGTCTGGGTCCTCTTTTCTTCCAGTCTATAGGAATCTCTTCTCCTCTTCCAGTTTCTTCTTCCTTGGGTACCTGAAACAACAAACAATGTTTACCTGAAACCTCAAGATTTTCATCTTGACCTCTAGTCATGGGTGCATCTCGAAATGCAGCTTTATAACTAGCCTCTTCCTCCTTTGCTTGTGTTTCATCTTTGAAAACATCCACCACCACTCTCTCCTCTCTGTCTTGGAGCACCACTATACCTTCATTTACATCTATGATGGCCCTGGCCGTTTTCATAAACGGTCTTCCAAGTATGATAGGTATTTTTTCGGTCTCCATCTTCATCACCACAAAGTCTGCCAAAAACTGAAATTTGCCAACACAAACTACAATGTCTTCCGCAATCCCACATGGCTCCTTTGAAGACCCATCGGCCATTACTAAATTAACCTTTACAGGTTTCATTTTAACATTGCCAATTTGCTCCAGTAAAGCATAAGGCATCAAGTTAACACTTGAGCCTAAATCAAGGAGAGCTTTCTTTACCTTTTTCTTCCCTATAGTACAAGGGATAGAAAAACTACCTGGATCTGCTGCTTTTGGTGGGAATGACTCTTTCTTAACAGTTATACACTTTCTTCCTCATCCTCTCTACGTCTCTTCTTTGTAGAGGTTCCTTCATCAGGCTTTGTGTAAACTGCAATTTTCTGTAGAATTTGTTCCCAAGGTGCTTCATTATCAACCATTCTGAATAAATCTGTGAAGTCCATTGGTTTCTCTTGATTTGTTGGAAAAGGAAAAGTGTCCTTTCTTTCTACTTCTCTTCTTTCTTCTGTTTCTTCTTCTTCTAACTCAACTATCTCTTCATTCACACTCTTTACCACTTTGCACTCTTCTCTGGGGTTAACTTCAGTATTAGCCCCAAAATTTCTAGTTGGTCTTTCTTCCAATTGCTTGGTAATCTGACCCATCTGAATCTCAAAATTCTTTATAGCAGCTTCAGTGCTCTTTTGAGAAGATTCAGTTTTCTGTATGAATTGCTGAAGAGTTTCTTCCAACCTTGTTGATCTTTCATTAAGCATAGATAACTGTTGCCACAAGGTTGGTTGCTGCTGCTGCTGCTTATATTGATTAGCCTGCCCAGTTTGTCCTTGGCCAATGCTTGGATGTGGTTTCCACCCCTGATTGTAGTTCCCTTGACGGTATGGAAACTGATTAGCCATGAAATTAACATCCTCCACGGCTTCCACTGGAAAAGCACACTGACCATTGACATGATCACCTCCACATAATTCGCACAACTGGGTTTGTATCTGTGCAGCAGATTTCAACTCTTTAGGTAATTGAGCCAAAGTTTTCGTCAGAGTCTCCAGCTGTTGAGTTAGAATTTTATTCTGTGCTAGCAAGGCATCATGTGTTTGTAATTGAAGAACCCCTTTCTGTTGCATAGGAGTTCCTCTCTCACTGTGTAGCTCATTATCACTTGTAGCCATGTTTTCAATAATTTCAGTTGCTTCCTCTAGAGTCTTCCATTTGATATTGCCTCCAGCTGAGGCGTCCAGCATCATCTTGGTTTGTGAACCAAGCCCTCCAAGGAAAGTTAGGACTACTTCTTGATCTTCAAAGCCATGCGTGGGAGTTTTACGTAACAAGCTTTTATACCTGTCCCATGCATGTCCCAGTGATTCTTCCATGCCCTGCTTGAATGAAGAAATCTCTTGCTTGCCTTTAGTCACTTTAGATTGTGGGAAGTATTTGTTTAAAAACTTTGTAATCACTGCTTCCCACTCTGTGAAACTTTCTTCTGGAAAAGAGTTCAACCAAAGCTTAGCATTGCCTCCCAATGAGAAAGGAAACAAGCTAAGTTTGATAGCTTCGTCTGCCACCCCATTAATCTTGACTGTGTTGCAAATCTCATTAAAGGTAGTAAGGTGCTCATATAGGCTTTCATGAGATAACCCATTAAATTGATTACTCTTCACCAGTTGAATCAGTGCTGGTTTGACCTCCATGTTGGCTGCATTGACTCTAGGTCTAGCTATGCTGTTGAAGTGCTGAGGTCCAGCAAGATTAGTGTAATCTGCAAGAGTTCTTCTAGCATTATTGTTGTTCTTCATACTCCCTGTGCTATGAACAGAACCTTGTGGTGATGATTGTAAGAGAGTTTCTGGAGAAGGGAAAAGTTCTCTAGACGTTCTGATTCTTCTCCTCCTTCTACTCTCGTCTAGACCTTCAAGAAGTGGTTCTGTTGTTTTCTTACTTCTAGTTCGAATTGCTTCCTGCATACACAAGAAAACAAAACCCTAGAAAAGATTTGTTAGCACAAAAAGATATAGAAGAAGATAAAGATTCAGAAGATATAAGATTCAGAAGATAGAATAAGATAGAATAAAATAAAATAAAATCTAACCTAATCTAAAAGATAAAATAAAATCTAACCTAATAAAATCTAACCTAATCTAAAAGATAAAATAAAATAAAATCTAATCAAATAAAATAAAATCAAATCTAATCTAATCTAATCTAAAAAGATAAAATCTAATCTAAAAAGATAAAATAAAATCTAATCTAAAAAGATAAAATAAAATAAAAACAGAAAAAATAAAAACAGAAATTCAAAATTAAAGTCAAAGATAATCAATAATCACACAAATTAACCAGTTAAACCACGAGTCCCCGGCAACGGCGCCAAAAACTTAATGGACAAATTTATGAGCACCAAAATATGATGTCACAAACTTGTTTCACAATCGGCAAGTATGACCGAATCGTTCAAGTAATAAACTTGGTAAGACCAAGTATCGTTCTTCCCAAAGGACTCACGGCCTAGTTTAGTTATGTGATTTGTTGATTAGCTAGGACTTACAAACGAAATATTTGGATTTTAATATGCAAGACAGAAAATAAACATGTATGCATGAAGTTTGATCAATGGCAAAGACAAAAGATAAACACTTTCAATGAAATATATGAATGAATATGTTGTTGGGGGTCAATTTCATCTCATCCACTCTCATACATTTTAGGAATTCAACATTCAAATCATCATTGTTAATGTCACTCTCTAAAGTACCATTCTAGATGGCTTCTCCCTAATCACGAGTTCATACAATTCCTAGCATTCCTAATGATTAGTTCATAAGTGCAGGAGCTTAACGACAACCAATATAATATTGGGAGAAATTCCCCGGATCTAGACTTCCCCGTACGTGCCCGTATCGACAAAACCAATAATCATGCATTGAATGAGTTAAACTATGCAAGCATTAAGCAAAGAGGAAAAACCCTAACTAATGATGAAAGAAAGCATAAGTCTTAATTAAAAGATGCAAGCATAAATTCCATATATGAGAGCTTCAAGAGATTACATTGATTCCCCAACAAACATACAAGGTTTAGTTCACCATATTCATGGTGAACCTAGATGAACAATGAAAGAATGAAAGAATAAACCCAATAAAGGTGAAGAGGTAGCCTGAACATCCAAGATCCTCCTTCAAAGGGGTGAAAGAGAGAGTGTTTGCCTCGTTTCTGCCAAAGATACTAACCCTAGGACGTTCTAAGGCTTATATACTATTCTAAAGTTACAAAAAATCAAAGCCCAAGCCCATAAGTATGCCGCTCAGCGGTAAAGTACCGCTCAGCGGTGAGTGCGCGTCTCTTTTCTTCCCCTCAGCGGCCATTTTGCCCCTCAGCGGTTCCAACGTGACCTCTTGAGTGCCGCTCAGCGGTAAAGTGCCGCTGAGCGGTGACTTCGGCTTCTTCTCTTTTTGCACTCTTTGATTCCTTTTATGATTCCATCTCTCTCCTTCTTCACTTCTTTCACTAAATTCACCTTAAAACCTGCACAAAAACACTGAAATCAAGCATAAACCTGTCCAGCTCTCTTATTTCTGAAAATATAGATAAAAGGCATGATTTCAAGCTAGTTTCTAAGTCTAAAGGTTGCTTTTAGTATCAATTTTAAGCATGAAAATAACAGTTTTTCAACTGTTATCAGTACCGATGCAGGAGAAGAAGGTAGTGGCATATGCATCAAGACAACTCAAGGTTCATGAGAAGAATTATCCCACTCATGACTTGGAGTTGGCACCTGTGGTATTTGCTTTGAAGATTTGGAGACACTATGTGTATGGCGCGCAATTTCAGGTGTTCAATTATCATAAGAGCCTGAAATACCTCTTTGATCAGAACGAGCTTAATATGAGGCAAAGGCGATGGATGGAGTTTCTTAAAGATTTTGAATTTGATCTCCTTTATCACCCTGGGAAGGCTAATGTGGTGGCAGATGCATTGAGCAGGAAGTCAGTGCATATTTCAGCCTTAATGGTCAGAGAGTTAGAGTTGGTAGAAAGCTTCAGAGATTTGAGGTTGCAGGTAGAATTTGAAGCTGACAGCATCAGATGCAGTAATTTGGTGGTGTCCAATGACTTGTTGAAGCGTGTTAAAGAAGAGCAGTCGAAGGATGTTGAGCTCCAAACGTCATCCAGTTTGATTGGGACTGAGCAGGGAAAGGATTTTGCCTTGGGGGCTGATGGTATCTTAAGGTTCAAAGGCAGAGTCTATATCCCTAGCAATTCAGAAATGAAGAGGTTAATCCTTGAGGAAGGTCATAAAAGCCGTTTTAGCATGCATCCTGGCATGACTAAAATGTATCAAGACCTCAAGGAGTCTTTTTGGTGGTCCGGTATGAAAAGAGATGTAGCTCAGTTTGTTGTCTCTTGTTTAACTTGTCAGAAAGCTAAAATAGAGCATCAGAGACCAGGAGGTTTGTTGCAGCCATTGGAAATTCCAGAATGGAAATGGGATAGCATCGCTATGGACTTTGTTACCCATTTGCCACGCACTGTTCGAAGACATGATGCAATATGGGTAATAGTGGACCGATTGACCAAGAGTGCCCACTTCTTGGCAATCGATTTGAGGATGTCTATGGTGAAGTTGGCGCAACTGTATGTTAAGGAAATAGTGAGGTTACATGGGGTACCTTCGAGTATTGTATCAGATAGAGACCCAAGGTTCACATCCAGGTTTTGGCAAACTCTTCAGAGTGAGATGGGAAGCAGACTTCAGATGAGCTCGGCTTATCATCCCCAAACGGATGGACAGTCTGAGCGGACAATCCAATCGCTTGAAGATTTGTTGCGGACTTGCATTTTGGATCACCTAGGGGTATGGGATGAGATATTGCCACTAGTTGAGTTCACTTACAACAACAGCTATCAGACTAGTATCGGCATGGCACCGTTTGAAGCGTTGTATGGGAGGCGCTGTAGAACACCTCTTTGTTGGTTTCAGGATGGAGAAGCAGTTTTGACGGGACCAGAAATAGTTCAGCAGACTACAGAGAAGGTGAAGCTTATACAAGAAAGGATGCGGGCGTCTCAGAATAGACAGAAGTCCTATGCTGATCGGAGGCGCAAGCCGTTAGAATTTGCAGTTGGGGATCATGTGTTCCTACGAGTGACTCCTACTACCGGTGTAGGAAGAGCCATTCGTGCTAGGAAACTATCTCCTAGATATCTTGGTCCTTACCAGATTCTACGACGTGTAGGACCCGTAGCTTATGAGATAACCATGCCACCTCGGTTGGCAAACTTGCATCCAGTGTTCCATGTATCTCAACTCAGAAAATACATGTCTGATCCTTCTCATGTGCTTGAAGTTGACGATGTGCAAGTCAGAGAAGATTTGTCAATTGAAGTGCAACCAATAAAGATTGAGGAGAGTCAAAACAAACAACTTAGAGGAAGAACTGTCAGACTTGTCAAAGTTATCTGGAACAGTGGAACGGGCGACTCTACCTGGGAGTTAGAGGACGAGATGAGAGAAACCTACCCACACTTGTTCTGATAAAGCCTAATTTTCGAGGACGAAAATTTTTGTTGTTGGGGAGAATGTAAAGACCGCACGTCCCACTTTCTTTTGAAAGTGGGAGGGGCGGCTACCTAACAGAGAAGTGGTGGGGAAGGGAGGCACATTCCTGGAAGTGGAAGGGGGCGGCTGCACGATGGAAGTGGGCGGCTGGTTGCACGTTCGTGTAGTGGTGGGGGGCGCTTCAAGTGGCAACAGCAGCTGGTGGATGGTGGGGTCTTCCCACTTTGAAAGTGCTCCAGCCACCAAAGACACCATCATCTCCTTTGTTGGTGGGCATAGCACTGAGGAGTGGCTATGGGGAGCACCATTTCTTCCTTCTTAAAGGTAGAAATCGTGGATTGAAGGGGTTGGATGCTGCATCTGGAGAAGGGAGAGGCTTGCTGCAATTTCGGGAAAAGAAGAATTGGAGTTTTGCTGCAAAAATCTGAAGAGTGAGAGGAGAGCTCTGGAATTTCAAGGAGACCTTGGGAGAGAGATTCAAGATTCAAGGAGGTCTTCAAGAGGTAAGGGGAGCTAGATCCTTTTTTCTGGATTTTATGAACCATGTATGTGTGTACTGAAATCTATAATATAGTGTCGTTGATGAACAAATTTCGTACTTAGAGTGACTTTGTTGTGTATGAATCTGTATGAGTGATGGTAGAATATTGTTGTTGAAGCAAATATGGGAAGAAGGGGATGAAAATGGGGTTTCTGGTTTCTCTCCGGAAATCTGGTGCGATTCTGCAGAATTCTGCAGATCGCGCGTTCGTCCAATTTGGCGACGTTCGTCCAAATGGCTCGACCAATTAGTGGTCGGCCAAAATAGCAAGAGCGTTCGGTTTTGTGTTAACGAGCGTTCGTTCGTTTGCAGTGATATATTAGACGTTCGTCCCAACTGTATACAGGAATTAGTAATTTTAGGCGTTCGTCCCTAAATTGATATTTACGTGATCTTGAGCGTTCGGTATTTGGTAATAGAAATTGCAGTCGTTCGTCCTTAACGGATTCTTAAGTTTAATCTTGATCGTTCGACGTTAAGTTGATACTATTAAGTCTGGATCTCTAAACGTTCGGTTTCGGTGTATTAGTCAGCGTTCGGCCTTGGTTAATTGTGATTGTGAGCGTTCGGCCGTTAGTTGGTATTCTTAGGATTGGATTTTGACCGTTCAGTCATAGTTTAATTCTCATTGTGAGCGTTCGGTTTTGGTTTAATTCTGATTGTGAGCGTTCGGTCTTTCCTTGATTCTAATTGTGAGCGTTCGGTCTTGGCTTGATAGTTTTAAGTTTTGGAATTTTGAGCGTTCGGTCTTATTCTGTTGAACGTTCGGTTTTGATAAGGTATTCTCGCTTTGAGCGTTCGAGTTTAATTTGGATTCCTTAGTTTGGATCATAAGCGTTCGTTCATGGATATTTGTGATTGTGAGCGTTCGGCCATAATTGGATATTATAATTTGAAATCTTTAACGATCGGCCTTATAATATTAGTGAGTTTGAGCGATCGTTCTTAACATTGTATTTTCGGATCGCAATGTTGAGCGTTCGGCCTTGAGTAGTATTCTTAGGTTCCAAGCGTTGCGCGTTCGTCCAAGTGTTGAATTTAGTATTGGTGTTCGATGGTTTAGCGTTCGGCCTGATAGTGTAGGATTTGATAACGTTCGTCCAACAGCGTTCGGCCTGGTGATTGATAACGAACGTACGTCCAAATAGTGTTCGGCCTAGTGGTTGGAAGGTAGTGTTCGTTCAATAAACGTTCGTCCACTGTGCTCGGTGAACAGTGCTCGTCCAAATAGTATTCTGCAAATGTTGGATTTTAAATTCATTTTCTCTTGAATTGAATTACGTGCAAGGTTTGGAAAATATATACTGTGAAGTGATTTATGTGAATGTATGAGGTGTGCTGGATTTACTGTGATAAAATGGATATCTGGTGATTCGGGAGTAACAATATGATTCAGGGACGTAATTCCATGATCCTCATGAGAGGATACATGGTGGTGGACGTAATTCCATGATCCTCAAGGAGAGGATATATGGTGGTGATTTGGGGTGTACAGAATGATTTCATGGTAGCTCATTCTTGAGGGTTTTCCTGACGCTCCAATGGTCTTTCATTCTTAAATAGAGAGGATTGATCATGTGGTGAGGAGTAGCAGGAGGTCCTACTCTTGGAGGCTTCCAGTGCAGCTAATATTTTTTTTTTAATAGGTTCGGAAGTTCTTGTATTTACGGGTTCATTTTAATTGAATCTTTTAATTTTAGAAATGATCAATTGAATCCCTAATTTAACATAATTAAATAATAATACCTTTTCTTTTGAATCCCTAATTTAACATAATTAAATAATAATACATTTTCTTTTAAATACAATGAACGGCGTTAATTTTTTAAACAGGAGACATGCTCACGTATCATTTTATTTGCAGGTGGCAGAGTCTGACCTGAATACATCGACCTCTATGAAGGATATATGAAGGATGTATGAAGGGTGAGGATGACGGGTGAGTTACCGCCCTTTCTATATCACTCACTCTTGCTTCTGTATCTGATTTTCTCCGACAACCAAATCTATGGCTTCCGATTCTTCTCCGAATTTCAACAACGGTTCGTGCCGCTCCTCTCTCTGTCTCGTCTTTCGGTTTTCATTTTCCGAATTTTCTGATTTGTTAATTTATTCAAACCTCCTTTCTGATAGGTCCTTCTTCCCCCGACGACTCCCTTTCCAGCCCCATCAGCAACACCTTCTCTTCTCCGGGAAGTAGGCGCCGCCGCCGCCGCTCCTCCACTCCCTCCGCATTCGCCACTCCGTCGGAGCGCTGATCTCGATTCGCCTCCTCCGAAGCCACCCCAACCGCGCCGCGCTCCCGCTAAGGCGTCGGCGGAGGTGGGCGCGTTCCCGTCACACCTACATCCACAACATATGACGCGGCGGCCTCGTCTGACGGCGGCGATGGCTACGACATGGACGACGCCAGGCCCACCTTTGTGTGGGGCACTAACATAAGGGTGGAAGACGTGAACGATGCTATTCACAGGTTTTTGAGGGACTTTAGGGAAGTGTCTTCGTCGCAGGGCGAGGATGACAGGTTGAACTTGCACACCGAAGGGAAGTATGAGAAATTAGGGATGACGGGTTTAACCGCCTATGCCCTCTACATCAACCTCCTCAACCGCCACGCCTTCTCCTTCTCGTCCAGGAATGGATATGAAGGATGTACTGAAAGAACAAACCTTGTCCCAGGAAGCTTCAGGATCAAACAATTTGGCAAATTTTGAAGGCGAGAAGTGACCATCCTATTTTTAAACCTATTTTTATTGTGGGAATTTCAATTTCTTTTTTTGTGTGCTCTGTCTCAGTATATTAAAAAGAAAGAAAATGGTCAGTGTTTCCGTGCTAAAAGAAAAAAGAAAGAGAAATTGAAAGATAAGCCCGGGATTGCGGTGACAAATCCATTTTGCACACCTCATTGGAAGAAATATCGAACATCTACGCATGCCCTTATAATAGTATGCTGAAGTGATGTGATGCCTCTGTGTTGTGTGTTCTGTGTTTAAGACAAAAGTGTTTTTTTTTTGTTTTTTCTATTGGTTTACATCTTGAGATGGATTCATCCATCACCTTCGATTGTGTTGTGCTGTGTGTTGTGTATGTGACTCTTGACTCTGTCCACCACAGTCCAAAGAAAAAGAGTAGTAATACGGTGACACGCCTACGTGTCACTTACACTCATTTGACACGGTCCACGTCAGCTTTTTTAAAAAAAAAACTGCAAAGTGATGGAGGGTAAAAGTGGAAAAACACCTAGGGTTTGTGTTTTGAGATTCGAAATCCCCATTTGAGTTTTCTTAAGAAACTCGAAATCCCCATTTGAGTTTTCAGATTCGAAATCCCCATCTTTTAGACACCTTAGTCGTTTGATTTTACGGTCCAGGTTTGGTCTTCGGATTTGTGTCGCGCGTTTCGTCTTCGGATTTGTGTCGCGCGTTTCCATCAAGAAACTGGATTTGTGTCGCGCGTTTGGTGTTCGGATTTTACGGTACAGGTTTTTGATTTTTTATTTTCTATTTACGGTACAGATTTGTGTAGTTTTTGTCGCAATGTAATTTTTTTGTACATCGGTTTATTGATGTAGGGTTGTGGGGGACCAATCTCTGATTTTTGGGTTGATGGGAGGTGGGGTTGGTTTGTTGGTGATGTGTTCTATGTTGGAGGTGGGGTTGGGGTTGCTTTGCTGGTAATGTGTTTTATGTAGGAGCTTTATGTGTGGTGCGACAGGAAGCAGAGTAGTAAAAAGGTTGAGTCTTTTGAGTTTCATTTTGACCCTAGGGTGTAGGCGTGATACGGGGTCGGTTTAAAATTGGGGAGGTGGTTTTTTAGACTTTTGAGTTTGTTTTTGTCGCTATGTCGTTGACTGAGGTTGGTTTTTAAGACCCTTTATGCATGCATGAGTTGAGTAACGAGCTGCAGGAAGTGGTTATGTTGTTAATCGTATGTGGTTAATGATTGTGTGGATAGTAGGAAAGCATTAAATACTCTGGGGAAGGGAATACATACATTTGTCATAGGGTAATCATGCAATCTTCAAGTTCACCAACATTTGTAAAATCTAACTCCTGCATCAATTGTCATAGGGTAATACATGCAAAACAATTAATTTCGTAAGAGCTGATTCCACAAGGACACTAGAAACAGAAAAAATGGACAAAGAAACTTTTGGTGTTAATCAAGCACTTAGCTCTATGAAAGAATACTCTATATTTAAATTCATAAATTAGATGAAACCATTCTCTACATAAAATCCAAGGAGTTATAAATAACAGTGGCCAAACACCATATACAAACCACAAACAACATAATCACGCAATATATCTAGGGGCAAACAGGGCACAATGCAAAATGCTAATACAACTGACCAAGAAAGGGCAACCTAGTAGTGATAGAAATAAAATATATGTGATGGATTCCAAAGCAAATTTATCTCTCAGTAAAAAACAGTGGATGCAGGTACATAACATATACAATACATAAATTAAAAATAAAATGGTGCCAGAAGCAAATGTATGAAAAATTCAGGACACCTTAAACTGATGTTCAACTCTCATGACAATATTTCCCTTTTTCTAACGCAAAAAAAATATCATCAAACACAAAATAATTAAGGAACATAGAGGGAGCGAATGCAGCATGGACAGGGAGTTTTCGGACTATAACAAAAAGGGGAATCATTTCAATCAGTTCATGGGAAGTAGCTCCAGCATTGGCGCCAAGACAGTTAGAAACGTTTGCGTTGCATTTCGTGCTGCTGCTGAGCAGAATAACCGTGCTGGGTGGGTGCCATTTTGCAAACTATTCCAATCACTATTCCCTCTGATTTCGTGGAACTTTTTCACTCTCTAGCTCTCCATCGACACTACCCTTTTTCCATTTCTTCTAATCATCTCACACTTCATCCATTTATTGCAATATTCCCTTTTGCAAATAAGCAAACCAAGCCCAAAAACACTAAGGACAGTAAATAATCCTACAGGTTTGCCCAATCCAGAATTTTATCTCTCACGACATTTCCCCCTTTAGTCTAGGGTTTCCGATAATATACCAAAAATAAAAACAAAGATAGACAAATTATGAGAAAAGAACAAAGGAACAACAGTATCATACTTTATATTATTCAAACGGTACAAAGGGGAGAAATAAGAAAGGGGACAAACCTTCCGCGCTCCACATCGACCACGTCCGGTACGAACTTTGCCTTCGGCTACACCTTCGCTGGTACAAACTTTTCCTATCACGTCCAGCCTCCGATGGCAGCAATGGAGTAGGGTTTGTGTTTTCTCCCTCGATCTCTCTCGTTCTCTCGTTATCTCTCGTTCTCTCTCAATCCTAACCCTAGCTCGAACATTTGAAATTTGAAATCCCACACATCCTAAGCCAGCAAGTTAACTCGAGCGTCTTAGAAATTTGAAATCCCACACACAGATCCTAAGCCAGCAAGTGAAACGCAACGTTTCATTTACTTTTTTACAAGCCAACTCAGCACAGCAAATGACCAAACTATCCTTCATGATGTTGACAGTTTTCGGGGCCCACCGCGTGTCAAATGAATGTAATTTGCTTTAACCGTGTCAAAGAATCATTTTTGAAAGAAAAAGTAGCTTTCAACCCTGTACTGGAATGGTGTATATTTTATTCTGGTTTTAAATCTTGTACACAAAATTAATGTAGTTTAATTGTCATTAAAAAATGTTTAAATTTTTTAACGGTTTGTACATGTGTACATTTACTTTTCGTATTTCCACGTCCAAGAACTAGATCTCTTCAGCAGCCAACAGACACAGAATTTACAAGACCGGTTTTTGCTCCTTATCTTAAGCTTCTGTAAAAGTTTTATCTCGCCTTCACACAACATTGCCACCAACCATTTGCTGTAGTTTTTTTGGTTTTTCAAATCTTGGGGTTGTTGAAAGTTTTGAACTTTCTTGATTCAATTGCAAGTATGGTGTGAAACCCTAAATAATTAGCAGTAATGATTCCTTGTCACATCCAATTAATACACCCCATAATTCATGCTTATCTCATTAAAACACACTATCAAATCTGCTAAACCCCCTGCTGTGCACTGAAACCGAGCCACCTCATCCTCTGAAACACGCACCACGTCACACCCTTAGTGCATTAAAAACGCACTAAACTCTGCATGCACACACGCCACTTGTCACGTTGGAAGCTTCCAATTCAGAGTTTGGTATGCAGGTGTCAGCTTGGTAGACGTTCGTTCAAACGAACGTGAGTTAAACAAAATCAGATTTCGAAAACTTTCTCTCACCTGCACCACTCATCTTCTTCCTCAGAACTCACCACAGTCCAAAGAAAAAGTAGCTTTCAACCCTGTACTGGAATGGTGTATATTTTATTCTGGTTTTAAATCTTGTACACAAAATTAATGTAGTTTAATTGTCATTAAAAAATGTTTAAATTTTTTAACGGTTTGTACATGTGTACATTTACTTTTCGTATTTCGACGTCCAAGAACTAGATCTCTTCAGCAGCCAACAGACACAGAATTTACAAGACCGGTTTTTGCTCCTTATCTTAAGCTTCTGTAAAAGTTTTATCTCGCCTTCACACAACATTGCCACCTACCATTTGCTGTAGTTTTTTTGGTTTTTCAAATCTTGGGGTTGTTGAAAGTTTTGAACTTTCTTGATTCAATTGCAAGTATGGTGTGAAACCCTAAATAATTAGCAGTAATGATTCCTTGTCACATCCAATTAATACACCCCATAATTCATGCTTATCTCATTAAAACACACTATCAAATCTGCTAAACCCCCTGCTGTGCACTGAAACCGAGCCACCTCATCCTCTGAAACACGCACCACGTCACACCCTCAGTGCATTAAAAACGCACTAAACTCTGCATGCACACACGCCACTTGTCACGTTGGAAGCTTCCAATTCAGAGTTTGGTATGCAGGTGTCAGCTTGGTAGACGTTCGTTCAAACGAACGTGAGTTAAAGAAAATCAGATTTCGAAAACTCTTTCTCTCACCTGCACCACTCATCTTCTTTCTCAGAAACTCACCCTTTCATCTTCTCCAACTTCTCTCTAAAAAACCCTAAACTTCTCTCTACTGTAATCCTTACGGTTCTCCTCCAATCACGTTTTCAGCACCGTAGAAACGTCCGCTGCACTAAGAGCTATCCACTGGACCGAACAGCTTCAAGGACTGAAACTGGTAAGTCCTCTTCCCGTAGTTCGTCCTTAGGTTTCTGGAAAAATAGGGTTTCCAGTGCATGCAAGCATGTAATCTAAGTGTTCTGTATTCTGTGGTTAGATTTTGTTCTGGAAGAGTCAAGAACCTAAGCAAAACGTAGTTGGACGAAGCCATTTTTACATCTAGGACAAGTCTGATTTCCAAGCCGGGTAAGGGAAGCTTATGTGTTTAATTTATACTTGCATGTTGTGTAATCTGGATTGCATGTATTAAAAATATGATGTTTGAGCTGTATGGACGACCATTGTTATTGAATATGATCTCTGGTTTTGATTGATCTGTCATGAACGAGCACTGCTTGTATGTATTATATATGTTGTTGATTTTGATTGAAATGCATGTTGATTCGATTTCGTATGAATGGAGTATGGTTATTGTATAGTTGGAATGATTAAAATGTTGAGATCTATATGATGATGATATTTAAGGTGAATTAAATCTGGAATGAAAGTTATAAAGTTTAGAAATTAGAAATCTGGAAAATTCTGTTAAGGTTGAAAAATCTGAAACTTTAAATCTTCCCTTTGATAAAATGACGCTCGTCATCGTACGGTCATAGACCGTTCGGTTTTCCTTAAAATAACTTAGAATGGGATTCCTTCATTTGGAAAGAATTCTGCTCGTGAACGAGCGTCCCCAATTGAATGTCTGAGCGTTCGTTCAGCTCAGATGTTTATAAATATTTGAAACTTTATAAATAAGTAACGCTCGGTCTTATACTGAGCGTTCGTCCTAAAGAGCGCTCGATTCCATATTGAGCGTTCGTCCTAAAGAGCGCTCGATTCCATATTGAGCGTTCGTCCTAAAGAGCGCTCGGTTCCATATTGAGCGTTCGTCCTAAAGAGCGCTCGGCCTTTTGCCAAGCGTTCGTCATGATTTGTGCTCGGTCATATACCGAGCGTCCGCTTTAATAAAGAGTTCGGTCTTAAACCGAACGTTCGTCAACATCTTTAATTCCTTACCGAACGTAAATAGCGTTCGTCCAAACATTTGAAAAACTTATATTTGCGCGTCCGGTCTTTGACTGGTAGCCTGTTTCCTTTCGAATATAAAGTTCCTTATATATTCAAATATTCTCTTTAATGTCTATTCATCTAAATTGAGATAATCTGACTTCTTAGTATTTAAAAATATTCTGGAGTTGATCTTTTATTCTGAAGTCTTTATGATTTTAAGAAGTTCTTTTAAAATCCGGTTTTAACGTACGTCCTCTTTCTTTTGAAAATTGAACATCCGTCTTTTTCAGAGAGTGGAACAAAGAATGGAAATATTATAAACATGAAATGTCAATGTGTTCGAATACTGTATTAACTGATTATACGATTGTGGAAAATGAACGAGCGTTCCAAGGAGGAACGTCTCAGATGTGTTAAATGTGAAATTTGGTAAAGTATGAACCTGGATAAGTTAAGCCTCGCGGTCCATCCTGATATTCCGTGATACTCCTCTTCAAGTAGAAGGGGGTAGTCATGCGTGGGAATGGCAGGAGGCCCTAGTCCGCTTGAGTACTTTGGACAGATAGGGTTAACCTCGAGTGGCAGCTGTGAGATTAGATCAGTTACTACACCACTCGGGTGCAAGGACGCTTGTAACTACATGGTTCATACAGTCCGGACGGTCTGTCTTATATACGTATTTCTATGATTGCTAATTGATAAGTTACATGTTGTATGTGTGGATTTAAATGTAAATGTATGTGTTGATTGTATAAATTAAATATTATAAGCTTACCCTTGCATTTCCATTGTGTTGTCTACTGTCCATGTACATTCGTCTTGTCAAAATGCAATGATCATCCGTTGTGGGTGTGAGCAGATGGTGGTGCGTCCCTTGAACAAATGCTGGAAGAAGAAAATTTGGATGAAGCTAATCTGGTGGAAGTTGAAGTAAAGGCCGAGCCTTAGAGTGCTCGTTAGATTAGGACTGTAAATGTTAGTGTAGTTTGAACGTTCGGTCAAGTATTTTGTAAGGCCGTTCGTCTTAATCATCTATTCTTCTATTTTGACGTACGTTGTTTTATACATTTAAGAACGTTCGTTTTAGGTTTTCCTTGTATGCGTTTATGCGCGTTCTTTTGTACTGATGCCGTTCGGCTTTTAATCCTATTTTAATGTAAAGACTGTTTATGTTACTGTTAATTGTAATTAATTCTCAATTATGGTAATTACTGTATTTTGGGATGTTACATGTAAAACCCTATATAATTAGCAATAATAATTCTGTGTTAAACCAGATTAGTGCACACTGTAATGCTCATTAAATCCCTCTTCAAATCTGCTTTTAAATCTCCCTGCAGTGCACGGAAACCAAGCCCCATCATTCTCTGAAACACGCACCACGTCACACACTCAGTGCATTAAAAACGCACCAAGCGCTGCATGCACGCATGCCACTTGTCACGATGGAAATTCTAAAGGCAGAAGTGGGAGTGCAGGTGTCATCACGGGAGACGCTAGTTCTTCTGGAATGAGAAGGAACAAAAATGAATTTTCGAAAATCCTTCCACTCACCTGAACCATTCATCTTCTTCCTCAGAAAACCAAACCTCTCATCTTCTCCAACTTCTCTCTTGCACCAGTAAACTTCTCTTTACTGTAAAACTCACACCTCTTCTCCAATCACGATTTCAGCACCATAGAAATGTTCGTCCAGCTGTGATCTTCATTTTGGACCGAACAGAATTTGAACCCAACCTGGTAAGTCCCCTTACTGTGGTTCGTCCTTAGGTTTCTGGAAAAATAGGGTTTTAGTTGCATGCAAACTTGTATACTGAGTGTTCTATAATCTGTGGTTAGAGTTTGTTCTGGAAGAGTCAAGAACCTGAGCAAAACATAGTTGGATGAAGCTATTTTTACATCTAGGACAAGCTTGAATTTCAATCCGGGTAAGGGAAGCTTATATGTTTAATTTATACGGTATGTTATATGCTTTGATTTGCATGTGTGATACAATCTGAAGATTTAGCTGTTATGAAAGTTTACTGAGATCTGATATGGTTTCTGGTTTGAGTTATCTGTCATGAACGATCACTGGTTGCATGGAATATATATGTTGTTGGTGGTTTGAAATGCATGTTGATTTGATTATGTATGAATGAAGAATGGATATTGTATATTTGGGAATGATTAAAATGTTGAGATCTGTATGATGATGATGTTTAAGGTGAATTAAATCTGGAATGAAAGTTATAAAGTTTGAAAAATTGAAATCTGGAAAAGTCTGTTAAGTTTGTGAAATCTGAAATTTAATCATCCCCTTTGCTAAATGACGCTCGTCACTGTACGGTCTTAGACCGTTCGGTTTTCATTAAATAACTTAGATTGGAATTCTTTCATTTGGAAAGAATTCTGCTCGAGAACGAGCGTCCCCATTATTAGTGAATGAGCGTTCGGTTCAGCTCAGTATAGATAAATATTTGAAACTTTATAAATACGTGACGTTCGGCCTTAAGTCGAGCGTTCGTCCTCAATGACGTTCGGCCTTAAGTCGAACGTTCGTCCTTAATGTCGTTCGACCTTGTGTCGAACGTTCGTTCTACAGAGCGTTCGGCCTTATATTGAACGTTCGTCCCAATTGGCGCTCGGTCTTATACCGAAGTGTTCGTTCTGATTTGTGCTCGGTCATTGACCCAGCGTTCGTCCAAGTAGGGTTCGGTTTTATAACTGAACGCTCGTCCTTATTATTGAATTCTGAGCGAACGTATCTGGCGTTCGTCCACGGTTATTTATGGAACGTTCGGTCATTGACAGTAAGTGTTGTTTTCTGATTTACAATTACTCTGATTATTTATCCAAGTCATTTTGTAAGGTATTTATCCTCTTTATTCAACATAAAGTTCTTGTACTCCAAATCTTCTAAGTATTATTCTGATCTTCTAAATTCAATCTCATTTAAATAATTTAAGTTTTCTTAACGTCCGTAAATGGAAAAGAGTTTGTTCCTTTTGTTCAGAAACGTATGGTCAAATGAACTGAAATACTTTCGTTTTATTTGATTAAAGGATGCATGTTGTTAATGTTAAGAGAGTGGAACACAGAATGAAAATGTGAATAAAGAGAACGGGTCATTTTGGGTGAATGATATTTTAAATGAATCATTGGAAGTGGATTTAACGAGCGTTCCAAGGAGGAACGTCTCAGATGTGTGAAATATTGAATGGTAAAGTATGAACCTGGATAAGTTAAGCCTCGCGGTCCATCCTGATATTCCGTGATACGCCTCTTCAAGTAGAAGGGGGTATTCATGCGTGGGAATGGCAGGAGGCCCTAGTCCATTGAGTACTTCGGGCAGATAGGGTTAACCTCGAGTGGCAGCTGGGGAATGATCAGTTACTACACCACTCGGGTGCAAGGACGCTTGTAACTACATGGTTCATACAGTCCGGACGGTCTGTCTTATATTACATTTTTCTATGATTATTATTTGATGAATCACATGCTGTATGTGTGTTTTGAAATGTAAATGTATGTGTTGATTGTATAACTTAAATATTATAAGCTTACCCTTGCATTTCCATTGTGTTGTCTACTGTTCATGTATATCCGTCTTGTCCAAATGCAATGATCATCCGTTGTGGATGTGAGCAGATGATGGCGCATCCCTTGAGCAAATGCTGGAAGAAGAAAATTTGGATGAAGCCAATCTGGTAGAGGTTGAAGTGAAGGCCGAGCCTTAGAGGCGCTCGTTAGAATAGGAACTGTAAATGTTAGTGCTTAAGGAACGTTCGGCCAATTATTTTGAAAGGTCGTTCGTCTTAATCATGTATCCCCCTATTTTGCGTACGTTGTTTTGTGCATATAGGAACGTCCATTTTGGGTTTCCTTTGTATGCGTTTATAAGCGTTCCCTGTACTGATGCCGTTTAGGCTTTTGTGAACCTGATTTAATACAAAGACTGTTTGTGATTACTGTTAATTGTAATTAATTCTGATTTATGGTGATTACTGTATTTTGGGATGTTACATTAGTGGTATCAGAGCAGTTTTGTTCTTTTAAGGAACACTGTAGGTTATGAGTGCACTACGTTGTTGCTGTGTGCTTATTATGTGTTAATGAGTTATTGTTTTAACTCTTGAACTTTACTAACGCTCGTTCTTCTCTGATCCAGAGAACTAATGGCGCCTAGACTTCCTCCTCCTCCCCAACCGAATGAGTCCGATACATCCAGCAACACTAGGTTGTTGGAAACCGTAGTTGAACGGCTGCATCAACAGAACACCACGTTGCTGGAGCAAAACGCCACCCTGATGCAGCAAAACCAAGCTGCTATGCAAGGTTTGGAGGCCTCGCGTGTCAACTCTGAAAACACGCAAAGGCAGTTGATGGAGATCTTGGCTGCAACTAGAGGTGCGCCTGGAGCATCTTCTTCAAACGCTGCTCAACCGAACGCTGCTGAATGGAGTCTGGAGAGTTTCCTTCAGCATCACCCTGCCAAGTTTAGTGGGAAGGGGCTACCGGACGAAGCTGATCAGTGGCTGAGGGATATGGAAAGAATTTTCAACGCCAAGAGATGTCCGGATGAAAACCGCTTGGCGTATACAGAGTACTTGCTAACTGGAGAGGCGAGCCACTGGTGGGCGAGCGTCAGAGCTATTTTAACGGACGCTCACCAGCAGATTACTTGGGAAGTATTTAGAAACAAGTTCTATGAGGAATATTTCCCGGACAGCGTCCGCTTTGCCAAGGAGGTGGAGTTTCTGCAGCTCGTCCAAGGAGGAATGTCAGTTTCTGAATATACGAACAAGTTCAAACACTTGATTCGCTTCAATACAATGGCCACTAGTGAGGAGTGGCAGTGCAGAAAATTTGAGAACGGTTTGCGCAGTGATTTGAAGGTTGTAATTTCCAGCTTGTGTATCCGAGCGTTCCCTGCTATGGTGGAAAGAGCTAAGGTGTTAGAGAAGAATTTGGCAGAGGCAGAACGGTACAAGAAACAGCAAACAGTAAGGGGGCCGATTGTCTCAAGGGGAAATGTGAATCAGAGAGGATCCCCTTACGCTCGTCCAGCAGCCAACGCGAGCGGATCTCAAGTTTTGGTTCCTGCCGGACAGTCTGGACAGCAAGGTAGTGTGGTATGTTACAAGTGTGGAGGGCCACATTATCGTTCGTCATGTCCTCAACTGGTTGGAGTTAAATATTGCACTCGGTGTAGGCGGAGTGGCCATCTGGAAAATGAGTGTAATATGGGCGGACGTGCAGTGATGAGGCCGCCGAACGCAGGAAGAAATCAGCAAGGAAGGGGTGGACGAGCCCAAGCTACTGGGCGTGTATATGCAATTACTGGGGCAGAAGCAGCAAGTTCAGGTACACTTATCACCAGTACGTGCTTGTTATTTGGAATGCAATGTTGTGTGTTGTTTGATTTGGGGGCAACACACTCCTTCATATCGAAGGCGTGCGTTGATAAGTTGGGCATAGCTGAGAGCGAGATGCACTTTGATCTGGTGGTGTCAACACCAGCTGCGGGTGAAGTGAGGACGTCTACCATGTGTGTGAGATGTCCTGTTGAGGTAGAAGGACGTAGGTACAAGGTGAATCTTATCTGTTTGCCTCTCAAAGACTTAGAGGTAATTCTGGGAATGGATTGGCTAAATACCAATCGCATTCTCATAGATTGTGGGGCTAAGAAGTTAATTTTTCCTGAAGAATATGAAGAGGAGTTGGGTGTGACGCTCGGTAAATTGAAAGAAGACATTATGGAAGGCGCTGCTTGTTACTTGATCATGACGCATGAAGACCGAGAGAGTGCGGATGAGAATTTTGAGCGTTCGTCCGTTAAGTGCACTAAAGGACGAACGGTTGTGGACGAATTCCAGGATGTCTTTCCAGAAGAGATCCCTGGACTGCCTCCTGTGCGTGAAATTGAATTCACCATTGACTTGGTGACCACGGCAGCACCTATCTCAGTTCAACCATATCGGATGGCGCCTGCAGAGTTGGTTGAACTCAAAAAGCAAATTGAAGAACTGATGGAGAAGCAATTCATAAGGCCGAGCGTATCGCCCTGGGGAGCGCCTGTGCTTTTAGTGAAGAAGAAGGATGGCAGCTCTCGGTTATGTATAGACTACAGGCAATTAAACAAGCTGACCATCAAGAACAAGTACCCGTTGCCAAGGATTGATGACTTGTTGGATCAACTGCATGGGGCAACGGTGTTCTCCAAGATTGATCTGCGTTCGGGATATCACCAAATCAGGGTGAAGGAGGATGACATCCAGAAGACTGCTTTTAGGTCGCGTTATGGACACTACGAGTATGTAGTGATGCCATTTGGAGTCACGAACGCTCCTGCAGTGTTCATGGATTATATGAACCGCATTTTCCGGCCATACTTGGACAAGTTCGTGGTCGTTTTTATAGATGACATTCTCATCTACTCCAAGACCCAAGCCGAGCATGAAGAACACTTGAGGGCAGTGCTGAGCGTGTTGAGAGAAAAGGAGTTGTATGCAAAACTGTCCAAGTGTGAATTTTGGATGAAGGAGGTGCAGTTTTTGGGCCATGTGGTCTCGGCTGAAGGTATTTCAGTGGATCCTTCTAAGGTGAGAGCAGTGTTAGAATGGAAGAGCCCGCGTTCGGTCACGGAAGTGAGGAGTTTTGTTGGTCTTGCGGGTTACTATAGACGTTTCATTGAAGGTTTTTCTAAGATAGTAGCACCGCTGACACAGCTCACAAGGAAGGACAAACCGTTCGCGTGGACTGACTTGTGTGAGGAACGCTTCCAAGAGTTGAAGAATAAGTTGACGAGCGCTCCAGTTTTAATTATTCCGGACACGTCCAGACCCTTTGAAGTATACTGTGACGCTTCTCATCAAGGGTTGGGCTGTGTGCTCATGCAAGAGAGACGAGCAGTAGCGTACGCGTCTCGTCAATTGAAGGTTCATGAGCGTAACTACCCCACACACGACTTGGAATTGGCAGCTGTTGTGTTCGCATTGAAGATTTGGAGGCATTATCTATACGGATCCACCTTCCAAGTCTTCAGTGACCACAAGAGCCTCAAATATTTATTTGATCAGAAGGAATTGAACATGAGGCAGAGGCGTTGGCTAGAATTCTTGAAGGACTATGAGTTTGAATTGCTATATCATCCTGGGAAGGCCAATGTAGTGGCAGACGCTCTAAGCAGGAAGGCAGTGCATGTCTCGGTTATGATGGTGAAAGAGTTAAATTTGGTGGAGAGCTTCAGGGATCTAAGGTTGCAGTTTGAGTTGGAACCGAATAGCATCAAGTGCTGCAACCTTAGGATATCAAGCAACGTATTTGACCGTATCTGGATGAAGCAACGTGAGGATGAAGAGTTGGTGAAGATCTTTAGCGCGCTCGGTTCAGATAAAGCTAAGGAATTCAATGCTGGGACGGACGGTATGCTACGTTACCTTGGTAGAACGTGCATTCCTAATGATGGAGAGCTGAAGCGGATTATTTTAGAAGAGGCACATCATAGTCGTCTTAGCATACATCCCGGTATGACTAAGATGTACCAAGATCTTAGGCGTTCGTTCTGGTGGCCTGGAATGAAGAGTGATGTCGCTCGTTTTGTGGCATCCTGTTTAACTTGTCAACGCGCTAAGGCCGAACACCAACGACCAGGAGGGTTGCTTCAACAGTTGGAAATTCCAGAATGGAAGTGGGACAGCATTTCCATGGACTTCGTGACTCATCTACCACGAACGGTTAGGAATCATGACTCAATATGGGTGATCGTGGATAGATTGACGAAGAGCGCACACTTCTTGGCCGTGAACCTGAAGATGTCCATGACTAATTTGGCCAAGCTGTATATAAATGAGATCGTTCGTCTGCATGGGGTGCCTTCAAGCATAGTTTCTGACCGAGACACGAGATTTACATCTCGTTTTTGGCAATCTTTACAAGGAGAATTGGGAAGCAAGCTGCAGATGAGTTCAGCATACCATCCACAAACGGACGGCCAGTCCGAACGTACTATCCAGACGCTAGAAGACCTACTGAGAACGTGCGTCCTAGATCACTTAGGCGCATGGGATGAGGTACTGCCTCTTGTGGAATTCACGTATAACAACAGCTTTCAAGCTAGCATTGGAATGGCGCCGTTTGAAGCTCTCTACGGGAGGAAGTGCAGAACGCCACTTTGCTGGTTTCAAGAGGGAGAGAACGTGTTAACTGGACCTGAGCTTATCCAGCAAACTACTGATAAAGTGAAGTTGATCCAGGAGAGACTGAAGACGTCCTTGAGCAGACAGAAATCCTATGCGGATAGGAGAAGAAGGCCATTGGAATTCGCTGCAGGTGATCACGTATTCTTGAGACTCAATCCAATCACTGGAGTGGGAAGAGTTGTTCGTCCAAAGAAACTGTCTCCCAAGTTCATAGGACCGTACCAAGTTTTGAAGAAGATTGGACCCGTAGCCTATGAACTCGCATTGCCTCCTCAGCTATCAAATCTGCATCCAGTCTTCCATGTGTCTCAGCTTAGGAGATATATAGCTAATCCTTCTCATGTCTTGGAGCTGGAAAACATTCAACTGCGTCCAGACCGAACGTTGGAACTACAACCAGTCCGCATTGAAGAAGAACGCACCAAGCTACACAAAGGGAAGGACATTCGTTTGGTGAAGATAGTGTGGGACGCTAAGACTGGAGATTCAACGTGGGAAGTGGAGAGTGCAATGAAGGATTTGTATCCGCACTTATTTGCTTGTAATTTCTAAATTTTCGAGGACGAAAATTTTTGTAGTTAGGGAGAATGTAAAACCCTATATAATTAGCAATAATAATTCTGTGTTAAACCAGATTAGTGCACACTGTAATGCTCATTAAATCCCTCTTCAAATCTGCTTTTAAATCTCCCTGCAGTGCACGGAAACCAAGCCCCATCATTCTCTGAAACACGCACCACGTCACACACTCAGTGCATTAAAAACGCACCAAGCGCTGCATGCACGCATGCCACTTGTCACGATGGAAATTCTAAAGGCAGAAGTGGGAGTGCAGGTGTCATCACGGGAGACGCTAGTTCTTCTGGAATGAGAAGGAACAAAAATGAATTTTCGAAAATCCTTCCACTCACCTGAACCATTCATCTTCTTCCTCAGAAAACCAAACCTCTCATCTTCTCCAACTTCTCTCTTGCACCAGTAAACTTCTCTTTACTGTAAAACTCACACCTCTTCTCCAATCACGATTTCAGCACCATAGAAATGTTCGTCCAGCTGTGATCTTCATTTTGGACCGAACAGAATTTGAACCCAACCTGGTAAGTCCCCTTACTGTGGTTCGTCCTTAGGTTTCTGGAAAAATAGGGTTTTAGTTGCATGCAAACTTGTATACTGAGTGTTCTATAATCTGTGGTTAGAGTTTGTTCTGGAAGAGTCAAGAACCTGAGCAAAACATAGTTGGATGAAGCTATTTTTACATCTAGGACAAGCTTGAATTTCAATCCGGGTAAGGGAAGCTTATATGTTTAATTTATACGGTATGTTATATGCTTTGATTTGCATGTGTGATACAATCTGAAGATTTAGCTGTTATGAAAGTTTACTGAGATCTGATATGGTTTCTGGTTTGAGTTATCTGTCATGAACGATCACTGGTTGCATGGAATATATATGTTGTTGGTGGTTTGAAATGCATGTTGATTTGATTATGTATGAATGAAGAATGGATATTGTATATTTGGGAATGATTAAAATGTTGAGATCTGTATGATGATGATGTTTAAGGTGAATTAAATCTGGAATGAAAGTTATAAAGTTTGAAAAATTGAAATCTGGAAAAGTCTGTTAAGTTTGTGAAATCTGAAATTTAATCATCCCCTTTGCTAAATGACGCTCGTCACTGTACGGTCTTAGACCGTTCGGTTTTCATTAAATAACTTAGATTGGAATTCTTTCATTTGGAAAGAATTCTGCTCGAGAACGAGCGTCCCCATTATTAGTGAATGAGCGTTCGGTTCAGCTCAGTATAGATAAATATTTGAAACTTTATAAATACGTGACGTTCGGCCTTAAGTCGAGCGTTCGTCCTCAATGACGTTCGGCCTTAAGTCGAACGTTCGTCCTTAATGTCGTTCGACCTTGTGTCGAACGTTCGTTCTACAGAGCGTTCGGCCTTATATTGAACGTTCGTCCCAATTGGCGCTCGGTCTTATACCGAAGTGTTCGTTCTGATTTGTGCTCGGTCATTGACCCAGCGTTCGTCCAAGTAGGGTTCGGTTTTATAACTGAACGCTCGTCCTTATTATTGAATTCTGAGCGAACGTATCTGGCGTTCGTCCACGGTTATTTATGGAACGTTCGGTCATTGACAGTAAGTGTTGTTTTCTGATTTACAATTACTCTGATTATTTATCCAAGTCATTTTGTAAGGTATTTATCCTCTTTATTCAACATAAAGTTCTTGTACTCCAAATCTTCTAAGTATTATTCTGATCTTCTAAATTCAATCTCATTTAAATAATTTAAGTTTTCTTAACGTCCGTAAATGGAAAAGAGTTTGTTCCTTTTGTTCAGAAACGTATGGTCAAATGAACTGAAATACTTTCGTTTTATTTGATTAAAGGATGCATGTTGTTAATGTTAAGAGAGTGGAACACAGAATGAAAATGTGAATAAAGAGAACGGGTCATTTTGGGTGAATGATATTTTAAATGAATCATTGGAAGTGGATTTAACGAGCGTTCCAAGGAGGAACGTCTCAGATGTGTGAAATATTGAATGGTAAAGTATGAACCTGGATAAGTTAAGCCTCGCGGTCCATCCTGATATTCCGTGATACGCCTCTTCAAGTAGAAGGGGGTATTCATGCGTGGGAATGGCAGGAGGCCCTAGTCCATTGAGTACTTCGGGCAGATAGGGTTAACCTCGAGTGGCAGCTGGGGAATGATCAGTTACTACACCACTCGGGTGCAAGGACGCTTGTAACTACATGGTTCATACAGTCCGGACGGTCTGTCTTATATTACATTTTTCTATGATTATTATTTGATGAATCACATGCTGTATGTGTGTTTTGAAATGTAAATGTATGTGTTGATTGTATAACTTAAATATTATAAGCTTACCCTTGCATTTCCATTGTGTTGTCTACTGTTCATGTATATCCGTCTTGTCCAAATGCAATGATCATCCGTTGTGGATGTGAGCAGATGATGGCGCATCCCTTGAGCAAATGCTGGAAGAAGAAAATTTGGATGAAGCCAATCTGGTAGAGGTTGAAGTGAAGGCCGAGCCTTAGAGGCGCTCGTTAGAATAGGAACTGTAAATGTTAGTGCTTAAGGAACGTTCGGCCAATTATTTTGAAAGGTCGTTCGTCTTAATCATGTATCCCCCTATTTTGCGTACGTTGTTTTGTGCATATAGGAACGTCCATTTTGGGTTTCCTTTGTATGCGTTTATAAGCGTTCCCTGTACTGATGCCGTTTAGGCTTTTGTGAACCTGATTTAATACAAAGACTGTTTGTGATTACTGTTAATTGTAATTAATTCTGATTTATGGTGATTACTGTATTTTGGGATGTTACATTACATATGGTCTTGAATGCATACTTCTAAGAAAAGGGTACCTTTCAACTTTTTGAACGCTTCTTCTTCGTCATGTATGTATCTATGTACTTGATGAGCATGTGCTGCCTCGTGTCATTGGATGTGTGAATTTTCTTAACTCATTTCACAGAGGTCATGCATTATTCTGGCTCCTACTGCTGCTTCTCTCTGCATCCAAGACCTGGTGTCGGTTTAGACTTAGAATTCCTGATTCCGGATTGTTGAAGTAAGTAAACTTATTACCAGTGTTTGGTTAATGGGAGATTTATTATTCAGTATTCTCTTGAGATTTATTAGTGTTTGGTTTTTTGTAACATCCCAATAAATGATAATTACCATTAACCAGAACTAATCACATTTACAGAAATACAGTGCAGTCTTACGGATTTATAACAGCTGCTCAAAATTTAAAACTGAACGTACAGCAAATTTTCATTGTTCAGAATTCAATACAGAAAATACAAAACCAGCTGGGGACGATCGGTCTGCAAAACTAAGCACCTAACGTCTCTAAATGCTATACAGAAAGACTAACTACTATGCTTCAAAAACTGAACGAACGGTCTTACAAAACTATTAACCGAACGTATTACAATACAACACCTAATAACGTTAGCAGTTTCTAAATAATGAACAAGCTACTGTTCAGCTTTAACCTCCACTTCTACCAAGTTGGCATCCTCCAAATTTTCTTCTTCCAGCATTGTTTCCAGGGGTACCTCACCATCTGCTCACATCCACAACGGATGATCATTGCATTGACAATACGGACATACAAAACAGTAGACAACACAAGGAACATTGCAAGGGTAAGCTTAGGTAATTTAATTCAGTACAATCAACGTAATTTTTAACATAGTAATTCAATCATACATTTCATTCAACAATAACATATAGACATATCCACGCTTACAGTAACTCATTCAAATTCACATAATTTAAGACTGTCCGGACTGTATGATCCATGTATCTACAGGCGTTCTTGCACCCGGGTGGTGTAGTAACTGTAACATCCATCAGCTGCCACCCGAGGTTAACCCTATCAATCCAAAGTACTCAATAGGACTAGGGCCTCCTGCCATTCCCACGCATGACCTACTCCCCTCTACATGAGGATGAGCACTCACGGAATATCAGGATGAACAGCCATCAGCAGCTTTACCATGGTCATACTACACTACTTCTCATATTCACATCATGGAGACGTTCCTCCTTGGAACGCTCATTCACAATCCAAATCTCATAATTCCATTCAAATCACCATTCGTACATATTCACAATTTCTCTTAATCAAATTTTCATTCTGTGTTCCACTCTCTTAATTTAAATACAAGTTACTCTTTAATAGATCAAGACGACTGTATTACAGTGCACTGCAGCCTCGTTTCTGAACAAAAGAAACGAATCTTTATCCATTCACGTAAGTTAAGAACACTGAAGAATTTAATTGAGATTGATCCAAGAAAATATGAATAATACTTAGGATAATTCTAAGTATAATACTGGATATTGAATAAAAAGGATAAATATAATTTAGATATATTTAAATAAATAACCAGAATATGATAAGATTCAGATACGAACACTGCCATTGAAAAACCGAACGTTAAATAAGAATTTGGACGAACACCATATACGTTCTCTCACGAAGCGATGATAGGACGAGCGTTCAGTTATAAAACCGAACACTGCTTAGGACGAACGCCAGTCAATGACCGAGCACCAAATAGAACGAACGCTCATGGGAACGAACGCGCATGTAAACGAACGTTCAGTATCAGACCGAACGCTAACTGGAACGAACGCTCAATCTAAGATCGAGAGTTCCTTTGGGCGAACGCTCAATATAATACTAAGCGCCACTTATGACGAACGCTGGTGGACAAAACCGAGCGTACTAATACCCTTCAATTTATTTTTAGATGGTTGGACACGCTAAGCTGAGCCGAACGCTCAAACCTAACTCTTCACACAAATAACGCTCGTTCTCGATCCGAATCCTCTCCAAATGAAAGAATTCTTACTCTAAGTTATTTTCCAGTGAAACCGGAACGGTATAAGACCGTTCGATGACGAGCGTACACCATTAATCAGAGAAGATCAGATTTTCCAGATTTTCAAACACGAGAATTTCACAGTTTTTCATACAATTCATAACTTAGAATTTATCTTTAACATAAATCTCATACATTACCTAATTCATATTATCATTTCATAATTCCAGAGTCTTCCATTTTCCAGTTTCAAACATATCATCATCAACATACAGTTCAGATCATTATCATTCCAAATTATGCAGAAACCAATCACATTACAACTCATTCACTGCATAATTTCACACAACATTCCTGATATCCATACATTTCAATTCTGCTCATTCACGAATATTCAAAAATTCATATAATTGCATACATTTCAGACATCCATCACAATTCATTACTGTCATACAGATCAAACATATATTAAATTAAATTACTAAGCTTCCCTTACCTGGTTCAGCAGTGAACTTCCAAATGCTAGGTGTACTGATAGTCCTCCCGGCATAAGACACGCCCGCCCAGTAATCCGGACGTCCGCCAAATAGTCTGGACCGTCCGCCCTTAGAAACCGGACGACCGTCCAAGGACGTCCGCCCAGGAATCAGGACCGAGCGAGCGGCCAACCATCTGAGAGGTGGACGTCCGCCCAAGGTTGGCATGTCCGCCCAAGAAGAAGGACGTTCGCCAAAGTGGAGCGTCCGTCCAATGTGGAGCGTCCGCCCAACGTGGAGCGTCCGCCCAATATGGAACGTCCGCCCAAGAAGGACGTTCGCCCAAGCAGTGAACGTCCGCCCAAGAAGGACGTTCGCCCAAGCAGTGGACGTCCGCCCAAGCACTGGACGTTCGCCCAAGGAGAGGACGTCCGCCCAAGAGCTGGACGTTCGCCCTAGAGCTAGACGTCCGCCCAAGGAGTGGACGTCCGCCCAAGAGCTGGACGCCCACCTAGGGTAACATCCCTAACCGACCATCATGCCCAACCGACGCACTTTGCTGATTACACGGTTAAATGCTAATGACGCGTTAAAGTCCTTAATGAAGATTAAGGTATTATTGGGCCGTTCCGAGGCCCCCAAAAGGTAAAAGCCCATTACAACTCACTATAAATAAAGGTCTCAGGTATGAACTCTGGACTAACTTGATAACGATGCATACACGCATCACAATCGCTCTGTCATATTACTGACTTGAGCGTTGGAGTGCCTTTAGCAGGTACCCGGCCCCTCCCCAACTGGGAGGTTGGAGCAACGCCGAGGAGAGGAAGGACGCCCGCCCAGCTTGGAGCTGAAAGCAAGGATCATCCGCCAGGAGTGGAGGACGCCCGTCCAGCTTGGTGCAGAGAGCGAGCGTCCGGATTGGAGGACGTCCGCCCGCTTTGGAGCACAAAGTAATCGTCCATATTGATGTCGCCCGCCAGTGAAGCTTGCTTCGGTTCGTGGGATCCAGCTGAAAGTGTCCGCCCGTTTCCGACGTTCGTGATCGTCGTCCGCCCGGCGTTCGAGACCATTCATCCGTTCGGCCTCAGTATTCGTCGTCCGCCTTCAACAGTAAGCTCGTGTGTTTTTGCAGGGTTCGACCTTACAGCCGAAACATTTGGCGCCCACCGTGGGGCCGTGTAACTTCGGTTACCCAAAGGTGACCACGAGAAATGAGCACGGACCACCCCATCACCAGTACTTCATAGCCGCACGACATATGTCCTCGGCCATTCGGCCTCCACATATTTAAGAACGTTCGGCCTCAGCATAGTCCCGAACGTTCGGCCTCGTCCATAAGGACGTTCGGCCTCGTCCATAAGGACGTTCGGCCTCGTCCATAAGGACGTTCGGCCTTTGCAGTCTCGCTCGTTCGGCCTCGTCATTTTTGAGGACTCGGCCCATTTCGCCATTCGGCCTCCACCTGATTAAGAGCGTTCGGCCTCAGTACAGTCTCGGCCAGTCGGCCTCAACCTTTTCTCGGCCTTTTGGCCATAGCATATTTTCGACCTTACAAGGTACGAACACACCCTTTAGGCTAGAAATACGATCATGTTTCCCTTACACTGCAGGTGACCAACCAAGCCGGACTGAAGCGTTCGTCCAAGCCGGACCTAAGCGCTCGTCCGCCCGGATTCAAAGAGCGTTCGTCCAAATCGGGACTCAAGCGCTCGTCCGTCCAGCTTCAAAAAGCGCCCATCCACTTGGCCGAAGCGCTCGTCCATCACGCTTTATCAGGCACTCCTCCATGAGGCCTTAACTCTCGGCCTCAACATATTATCGGCCCGCTCGGCCTCAGCGTATTGTTGACCGTTCGGACTCCGTATTTAAGGACGCTCGGTCTCAGCATTGTCTCGGCCGTTCGGCCTCAACCTATCTTCGGCCGTTCGGCCTCGTCGTGATTTCGGCCGTTCGGCCTCCACATATTTAAGGACGTTCGGCCTCAGCAGGCTCAGCCGTTCGCCCTCAACCTTTACTCGGCCACTTGGCCATAGCATATTTTCGGCCTTACAAGGTACGGACACATCTTTCTTTAAACTTGAAATTCGCTATGTTCCCTTCATAGTGCAGGTAACTGTCAACAATGGCGAGAAAGCGGAGGACCGTCCATCCCAGTAAGACCAAGCTGGTGAAAAAGAGTGTTCCAACGAGAACAACTCTCAGCTTGGCCGGGCAAGAAAGCGAAGGACCGTCCGCCCTACCAAACTCCAAGCTGGTGAAAAAGAGTGTTCCAACGAGAACAACTCTCAGCTTGGTTGGGCGACGGAGCAAAGGACCGTCCGCCCTACCAAACTCCAAGCTGGTGAAAGAGTGTTCCAACGAGAACAACTCTCAGCTTGGTTGGGCGACGGAACAAATGACCGGCCATCCACAACTTAGCCAAATCTGGCATTCATCAAAGAGCCGGCCATCCACAACTTAGCCAAATCTGGCATTCATCAAAGAGCCGGCCATCCATAACTTAGCCAAATCTGGCATTCATCAAAGAGCCGGCCATCCATAACTTAGCCAAATCTGGCATTCATCAAAGAGCCGGCCATCCATAACTTAGCCAAATCTGGCACTCAGCAAAGAGCCGGCCATCCATAACTTAGCCAAATCTGGCATTCATCAAGGAGCCGGCCATCCATAACTTAGCCAAATCTGGCACTCAGCAAAGAGCCGGCCATCCATAACTTAGCCAAATCTGGCATTCATCAAAGAGCCGGCCGTCCGTAACTTAGCCAAATATGGCATTCAGGAATAAGCCGGCCATCCGTAACTTAGCCGAATCTGGCATTCATCACCAATCTGGAGTAGGAGGACGTCAATCAACATTCCGGCCATTTGTCCTCCATATGGAGGGCACGCCAAGTCGACCTCCACATGGACCCAACAATTCGGGGACCATCTAAAAAATCCCTTCGCACAATCAAATTACGCTCGGGCTTGGGGGGCTTATATACTGATAAGTCCTCCCAACATAGACTGAGCGAACGGTTAACAAGGCCGCCCCCCAAAAATGGCAATCTGGCCGAGTGTCCAGCCATTTGGACATCCGCCCTAAGATGGCAGTCATGACGGACGTCCACTCATGTGGACGTCCACCCAAGATGGCATGTCCGTTCAAAATGACGAGCGACAACCCTTGTCAAGCACCAAAGACCGAATGCCCAAATAAACATTAGTCCGAGTTTGCATGGATCCAGCGGTTTTCCAAAATGACGCCCATCCAGGCACGGACAACCCCTTCGCACAATAAAATTATGCTCGGGCTTCGGGGGCTTATGTACTGATAGTCCTCCCGGCATAAGACACGCCCGCCCAGTAATCCGGACGTCCGCCAAATAGTCTGGACCGTCCGCCCTTAGAAACCGGACGACCGTCCAAGGACGTCCGCCCAGGAATCAGGACCGAGCGAGCGGCCAACCATCTGAGAGGTGGACGTCCGCCCAAGGTTGGCATGTCCGCCCAAGAAGAAGGACGTTCGCCAAAGTGGAGCGTCCGTCCAATGTGGAGCGTCCGCCCAACGTGGAGCGTCCGCCCAATATGGAACGTCCGCCCAAGAAGGACGTTCGCCCAAGCAGTGAACGTCCGCCCAAGAAGGACGTTCGCCCAAGCAGTGGACGTCCGCCCAAGCACTGGACGTTCGCCCAAGGAGAGGACGTCCGCCCAAGAGCTGGACGTTCGCCCTAGAGCTAGACGTCCGCCCAAGGAGTGGACGTCCGCCCAAGAGCTGGACGCCCACCTAGGGTAACATCCCTAACCGACCATCATGCCCAACCGACGCACTTTGCTGATTACACGGTTAAATGCTAATGACGCGTTAAAGTCCTTAATGAAGATTAAGGTATTATTGGGCCGTTCCGAGGCCCCCAAAAGGTAAAAGCCCATTACAACTCACTATAAATAAAGGTCTCAGGTATGAACTCTGGACTAACTTGATAACGATGCATACACGCATCACAATCGCTCTGTCATATTACTGACTTGAGCGTTGGAGTGCCTTTAGCAGGTACCCGGCCCCTCCCCAACTGGGAGGTTGGAGCAACGCCGAGGAGAGGAAGGACGCCCGCCCAGCTTGGAGCTGAAAGCAAGGATCATCCGCCAGGAGTGGAGGACGCCCGTCCAGCTTGGTGCAGAGAGCGAGCGTCCGGATTGGAGGACGTCCGCCCGCTTTGGAGCACAAAGTAATCGTCCATATTGATGTCGCCCGCCAGTGAAGCTTGCTTCGGTTCGTGGGATCCAGCTGAAAGTGTCCGCCCGTTTCCGACGTTCGTGATCGTCGTCCGCCCGGCGTTCGAGACCATTCATCCGTTCGGCCTCAGTATTCGTCGTCCGCCTTCAACAGTAAGCTCGTGTGTTTTTGCAGGGTTCGACCTTACAGCCGAAACACTAGGGTTTCACTCTTGCTCTCACAGCTTTCTATCCAGAAGTTTACTCAACAACTTCCACTTAATCTAATACACCAAAATCGTAGACAGATCAGACCCCTAACCCACGCATGCAACCAGAATTTTGGTTCGCATGAACTGAATGAACGAAGTGCAGAGATGAAGACTTACCAGTCACAGAATTCTAACTTGTTCGGTTCAAATGAAAGCTTACAACACCGTGAATGATCCTACGGTTTCTGAAATGGAAGCAAAGATGCTGGTGGTAAGTGATCTTAGAGAGAAGATGAAAAGAGTTTAGAGAGAAGCTGGAGGATTTGAATTCAGATTTTCTGGGAAGAAGATGAAACATGCAAGGAATGGAGAAGAGGTTTCCAGAAAATATTTTTCTCTTCCCACGCAGGACAAACGTCCATTCTCTGCATGCCACTTGTTTTCCACTAACGTTTTTGGAACGTTCCCTCAGTGAGACATGGCAGGCGCATGCAGAGTGGAAGTGAGTGGGTTTTGACGTGGCAAGGTGTAATAAATGGTGATCAGAGTGTGGATTTAAGTGCTTAATTAATCAGGTTCTCACATTTTTCTTCCTTAATTTGAATTTTCCTGAAGAAATTATGGTGATTGTATTCTGCTTATATTAAAGAAAATTTTAATTTTATTACAGCTGTAATATATGTATGTGTGTGTATGTATATGTATGTATGCGTGCGTGATTTATTTATTTACTGATAGTTATTATGTTTTTTCAGTGTTTAATTGTCTTTTTCTGCTGTGAATCTGACAAGTTTTAAGGACATGTTTGGATGTGTACCAGGTAGATTGGTATTCAATTGCTAAATGTTCAGTGTAATGTTTCTGCTCTTGGCTTTCTGGAGTTTTCGTGGAATTCTATCACACATTCCAGATTCTTGTTTAAATAGGTCTATTGTTCCGTAGATCTGAATCATACCAGTGAGAAGAAATTTTCAGTGAAATTGGGTGTTGGGATTTTGGATTTAACTGACGAGGAGGCTAATTCACGTGTTTGTTACGGTATAGGTGTGAGGTGGAGACCCCTTCAATCCTCTGGCATTTGCATGTTCCGAATTTGAAAAGCTTAATAGGATTTTGCTGAAGAAATTGAGGATCTGCATTAATTTGAATGGGGCATTCTGCAGCCGTATGGGACTATAGAGCAGCAACTGAAATTACAAAGGACTGGAATGGAATTGATCAAGTTCTGCTTCGGACCCCAAGGTGTTCTTCGGCACGGGTGAGAAATTGTTCATTGCAAAACTGGTGTCGGTTTTAACATTTGGTAAAGTTATGATTTTAAAATTTACTATGACATCCAATGCGAATTCTTGATGTGGATAACTTGGTCTGTAAAGATATTTGTAGTTTGAGTAATTTAATTACTACGATTACTTAGATTAACTGTTTTTTCTCGAAATTAGGTAAGCTTACATGGGGCGCAGGTCACTTCATGGCGGAATGAGCACGGGGAAGAACTTCTATTCACAAGCAGCAAGGTATGTCTTTCAATTTTGATTGAAAATCAATTTGTACATTTTAAATTATATGAATTTTGTTAGTTGTCAGCGCTGATAAGGAAAACATGTCAATATTTCATAATCTTGCTTTCTGAACATTTTCATTTTAGGATAATCTGCATTATATTGCAACTGGCATGTGAAGGGCATTGGCCCAAATAATCAATAAATTTAAGAAGAGTTTGGATTTTGATGAATCATAGTATTCTATGCTGTCCATCAATCACATCGATGCAAGAGAAAAACAGGGAAGAATGGTGCATTGTAGTGCTTTTGTCCTTTGGAACCACTGGGGTTGAATACTGGTATAATGAAAAACTTTGACGGCAAAACCAACTTCTTAACTGATGCTTTTGTAGGAACACAGAACTTTAATCAATTATACTTTTTAAAGAGGCAAGTAGTAATAACTAACTGTTTTGTTTCCTTTTCCATTATCTGTAGGCAATTTTCAAGGCTCCAAAAGCAATTCGAGGAGGAATTCCCATGTGTTTTCCACAGGCAAGCTTATTCCTTTTCACGTTCATTTTATATAACTTGTAACATGCATACTTACATATCTTGAGCTGAATTTGTTTCACAGTTTGGAAACTGTGGATCGCTGGAGCAGCATGGTTTTGCAAGAAATAGAATGTGGGCAATTGATGAAAACCCTCCTCCTCTTCCTGGGAATGACTCCAGTGGGAAATCCTTCATTGACCTGGTGCTAAAATCATCTGAAGAAGATATGAAGTGATGGCCACACAGGTATGGACCGGTCGGCTGCAGCTATCAGTTGTGCCATCAAGTTTTTGCAGTGACCGTGAAGTGGTCTTTGAGGAATTGTACAAAATGGGTCTGAGTTAATGCTGCTACTACATCCAGCAATGTAGCAGCATCTAGTTGTAGAAATAGTGCTGTTCAGTAGGAGTGTCAGGTTTTATGTTGTTATGATCTTAGGCTAGAAATAGTGCTTTATAGAGGCCTATGTTTTTTGTGAGAATGGCTTTCAAGTGTTACCAGGTCATTAGTCAGTTGGTTCCTTCCGTTCTGCTATGGATGCTCCTTCTTTAAGCATTAGATTTGTTGAGTTGGTGCCGAGTTTATTCTCTCCATGGATTTGATGATATGTTCCACGGCATGGATAATTTAGCTTTGGTGTTCCAATTTGCTTATATTGGATGGTTACGGCTATGATCTGCCTCTCATGACAGAGATAAAACGAGTGATTAGTGGACAATGTGATCATGCATCTTTTTTTGGCATTTTCCATTTTACAGTGATACGTGCATAATTCAATAACCTTCACATAAATTTTGTATACTCTCACTGTTTTTATTTCATGGTTAGTTGGCTGAATTATGCTATAAATGGCTTTTAAAGTAATCTAGAAGTCAATATTTTTATTATAAATGATGTTTACAATTGAATGACATTGTCAAGAATTCTGATGTTGACTGTGATGTAATTGAATTCATGTCTGTATTCAATAAAGTGGGTCAAAAGTGGTGCGTCAAAAAGCAATAGCACTTCTCCTGCTTGAGATTCGAGACATTGCGGTTGGTTATTCAAACTATGAATCGGTATTTACTTTTTTCCAACTGAGCTTCATATGTTCATCTGCACTTATAATTATCTTAATTTTTTCATCATTTACCAGTGGTTTCTTTTAAGAGGTAAAATTTTTGTGTTCAATTATATTCTCGTTATATCACTCTCCATTCATAATTCTCATAACTTCAAACTTATTTTTATAAATAGTTAGTATTATAATATATTTTTTAATGAAGTCTGGTATTAGTTGAAAACAAACTCAACCATCAAAATACTTTCCTTTACCATAGAAATAATCCTAAAATTCTCTTGATCATTAACTTTCAGGTTAACTTTTTCTGTGAAATTTTTTTCCCAGAAAAATTAACATTTTTCCATACAATATTATTACTTCAAATACTTTTTTTTCTTCTAAATCTGTATTAGTGATGTTTCAAACTTACAGTATTCAACTCTACCAAAAAACTTCAGTATTCCGCTCTAGCATACGTATTTAAAAGAAATAAAAAAATGTTAACTTAATTAAATTACTTTATATTTACCAGGATTTAGAAATTACTATAAATTATTTACTTTTTATATTTACATAATTAATCAGTTTAACTCGTTATATCAAGACTTTAACTGCAATACAAACATTTAACACCAAAGCTGTCTTTATCAAACTGTATCGTACCCAAAAAGGAAATTTAGGAAACTAACCATTGAAATTAGTTAGCAATTAAATTGTCAATACTGATGTCATTGCTTTTTCTGAGGATGCAATCACCATGTACACACACTCCACCAACCCAATGATTATTTCGATTCTAACTTCAATCATTAATTCTTCATTCGTTGAAGTGTCAGATCATTAGTTCCATTCTACACGTCTTATTTTGGGGGATTGGTGGAAATTCAGAAAGTGGTCCCAAAATAAATCATAATTTTGCTACCTTTTATTCATAGTGATAAGGTGACAGAAACGAGAAACGAATTCTACAACAATTTTCCGTTTTATTCAGCACCGTATGCTAAAAACAAAATTGTTCCACGTAAATACAAGAGAATTCTCCTCCATAACCAAAAAAAAGCACAAATGCTGAAAGAATGGACCTACAAATCTGGAAAACCGTGACCACAGGTAATAATAATCATAGCATCATTTCTGCTATAAAAACTATACACCTCGTCGATACTCCAGTTGCTTTGTGTTCTCCAGCAAAATCTGTCAGCCAACAAAGAAACAGGATTTAAGCAGTGAAATTAATGTAAAACTTGTTTGGACTCCTCTTAGTATAATCACAAAAGTGTCAGCAGGTTCTTACTTCTCGAATGTAGTTTGCTATTGCTTTGCAGCCTTCGATTGCCAGTTGCATAACATTTTCCAAAATGTCAATTGGTAGTTTAGAATCCATCTATAGACAGTAACAACAGTAATTAGTGCAAATAAAATTAAACTAGGAGCTTTTCCATTCTAAACTACGGAATATGGCAGGGAGTGAACGAATGAAATAAGCTGGATGAGAAAAGAAAAGCATTGCATGCTTTTCATAATAATGATAGTAATAAATTTCTGATTAAAACTTTGAAGGTTCACAATCTCAACCAGCCTTTACATAGTGGCACGTGTTCGAAACAAATTTAACTCCATAATATCAATCTAAGAATGAGAGCAATAAACTGACTGATAAACTGTCATTGGAAAAAATCTATGCCAGCCCCATCAAATGAAGTTACCCTCCCTCTCTGTTTTGTGGACCATACATGAATTTCATCCTATAATAAGGTGGCGGAAAGAATATATCAACTATATTTCTTCAGTCAAAATTTAAAGTATCAACAAAAGATCTGCAACTAAAAAAGTAAAAGATGCTGAACTGGAATTCCAAATAAAGAGTTACCAAGTATGATACTAGTGAAAATTAAGTTACACTTGATCAAACATTAACTCAGACTAAAAAGAAGATTTGTCATAACATAACTCCATCAAAGGGTACAACAGCAAATCACTCTATCAGGAACCTTCGTAAGAAGTATCTGTTGATTAAAAAACAACTTATATTTGAAAAAAGATTCATGTGTACAGCAAACTATTAAGTTGTTAAATCTGAGGCGAGCTTAGATAAGCTTCTTTTGGGGATTTCCGAACATGCACCTATTCCCTCGAGTAATCAAGGGTTAAAACTCTACTGTTCTCTCCAAAATCTCTAATAACAAGAACAGTTTTTGAAGGAAGAGGAATTACAGCTTCAACACCACCAGACTCTTTACTACGTGAGTACCAATGACTGAGAGAGCAATAAAAAGTTTTCCTTTCTGTTGAACTAATTTACCTGGTTGACTACACAATAGATACAGAGAAAATAACAAGACATGAATTAACCTGAAGCAGTGTTACTTTATCCAACTTTGGCAGAATTCCTAGGGTTACATCAGGACCTCCAGCACTGTCTTCTACATAGTTCAAATCTGTACACATTCAGAAACCTTTAATAATTAGGGCAGCCCGTGCATCAGAAGTAGACAGAAACAAAACAGACATACCACACTTGTATTTAGCCAGTTCAAATTTAGAGTAAATACAGATATATACCAAGCAGACTTGTGCTGTTAAGGTATCCGGCACTGCAGGATGTTACAAGATCACGCATAGGGATCCCAGCATCGGCAAGGGCCAAAGTTGCAGCATTTATACAAGCAGATCTAGTTCCTATAAAAGACATGTCAACATCACCCAAAATTAATGTACATATTAAATGAGTAAAGAGAGAAAATAAAATGGCAATGACAGAAGAGAATCACAAGATCCCATTATCAAGTCTTAGTTACCTCCATCTGCTTGGAGAACTTGGACATATATATCTATCTGCAAATTTAATAAGTAAAACATTAGGGAGGACTAGGGGAAAGCAAAGCACATGACAAAATAAGTTCTTAATGTGTAATAAAACCTGAGATCGAGGCAATAGATGTGTCAATATAGATGCTTCCATGGTTTGCCGAATAACCAGGGAAATTTCAGTTGATCTCCTGTAGAATGAGAACTTCAAATCACGTAGTAAAAAATAAGAAGTGATCCTATTATCCTTCTGTAAGAGAACCTTACAATGAGAACCATATTAAAACTATGAAGGAAAAGCAAAACAGGATAACATTTATATCTGCAAACATTGATAGTTAAGCCATTCAAAACTATTCAGTGAGTTTTGGCCAAAGATTACTCAAAAAAGTCAAAGCTTGCAAAAAAGATTAAAAATGAGAAAAGGCAGTAAAAGGGTGCATGGGGTTAAGCTTTTCATTGTTTTATGATACATAACCCATTGCTGAGCCTGTAGTCAGCTATATCAAAGGCATGGAGCAGCCAGCCCCAAAAACACTACAATACGTTAGTGGATAGCAAGATAGTTGTTACATAGAAAATTATGAATGCAAGATTAAACAAAAAATTATACTGTATCACATGAACGAATGCAATATATATATATATATATATATATATATATATATATATATATTACTAATTAATAATATATATATTACTAATTAATAATCAAAATTTATACTCTAAAAGTCTAAACATGCATTACCACCATTGCTATTAAATTCTTACCTCAGTAAAAAGATCAAAAAGTCCAATTTACAAATTACAAGGCACTCTTAAGATAGATTCTACTAATGCAACATTCACTATCATCCTAGTAGTCTATGCTCCAATACCATTTTGATAAGTATAAAACTACGAATATATAAAAAATAAGTGAAAGGTCAAAAAGAATAGGAAGTTAAACAAAAGCAAGTAAATGAGCAAAACCTGTCACCCTTTGATTTCCTCATGCGATCTCCAGTGCTAAAATTAGCCATGCTGTACTCACACCGAACCTATAGACATACATTGCACATAAGCAACAATTAAGTTTTTGTTACAATTCATATAAATACAGACAACAAAACTTAGAAAAAGAAAAACTACCAGAGCATGGTTGGTTATTTGGCTTCTATTTTGCACCTGAAATGCAGAGAAGTTACTAAAGAAAAACAGCAAATCATCTAAAGCTCAACTACAACATCAAAGTTTTTTAAATGTCTAAACCAACTAACACTGAAAAAGGATAGTTAACAATCCTTAAATTACATAGACAAATTTTCATTAGCAAGGTAAATAATTAAACAGTACCTCTCTAGGGCCATAGACAGCAGCAATAACTTTTGTATTACCCATCTCAAACATGGCAGAACTGTTTTCAAAATAAAAAAACTTTATGGTCAAATGCTTCAAATGATATCACAACTTAATTTTCTAAAAAGCTAAAATTCATTTACCCATCTGCTTTGGATACAGCACCAATTTCTGCACGAATTTGTCGCATCTACAATATACCATAAAGAGAGGAGAAAAAGTTAAAGGCAAAAGATCAGTAGAGAAAGAAATATAAAATCATAGATTTAGATCCTCTGCAGTGAAGGAATAACACTTTAGAGGATAAACTGCAGTAATAGTCATTGAGATTTTAATAACTTCATAGTTTCTTATACATGTACATATATTTTATCACACTCTTAAATACTAAATTTTTAATAAATAGTAATAACTTCACCTTATCCTCTAAAGTGCATCTCCTCATTTTAAATAGTCGAATCCCAAAATCATGTCCAAATCACAGCTGTTAAATAGGACTGAATTCCATAGGCCAGACCTTAAAATGCTGCTTTCAATTAGCTCATTTTGTCATAGGACCAAGTTCATATATCTCACTAAAAAAGGTTGGTTAGACATCCTTAGGGTTAGAACCCTCCATTTTCTTACTTTTATCATTTGGCAAACTACAACATTTGTAGCTTTTAAGTGATAGGTTTTAATGTTTATCAGAACTAAGGTTATTGACTGCTTCTAATCTGTTTATATGTTTTTTTGCAGTTCAAAATGTGCCCTTACACATTTCCATTACCCATGGCATGGCTCATCTATGTATAACCCATATGCAGAACTATCTGCAGATCTTATATATACTAATTAACATAAAGCTTCAGTAATTCATGACTATGTAAGAATTCATGTAGGATATTATTATTTATTAATACTCCGCATTTCATACGCTTCATGAGTATTCTTGAAAGATCTAAAGGAACCTTTTTTGGAATGAATATTAAGTGAAGAAAAAAAGGAGGAAAAAAAAAAGCCCAAGAAAAAAATAATAGCTGTACCTCCATGGGTCTGCGACCATCGAGTCGAAGTCCTTCTGGGCTGACGTATTCCATCCTCAGGTCAATCTATGGCAGAGACAAAAAGGAGACAAAGATGAGACATAAGCAGCTGGATTTTGTTTTATTTTGCTTTATATTCTTCGCTTCCAAAAAAAAATGATATTTTCTACTAAAGTTATTGAAACAAAATGGTGAGATTTTGCAGAATCTGTGTAAGGACTTGGATTTGAGTCAGCAAAAAGGGGATGACAAGTGGCAAAAGATGAGAGGTTGAGTACTTTAAAATAAAAATTGAAACATTGATTTTTAACTCATTCCTCTTGTCTGAGAAACCATTCCTCTTCCTGCAAGCTCTCTCCTCCCCCTATATCTTCTCCCTTTCCCTTCTTCACACTGAACCATTAAATTCTCGATTAGGTGCTGCCCCAACGATCACTTGCTTTATATTCTTCGCTTCCAAAAAAAAATGATATTTTCTACTAAAGTTATTGAAACAAAATGGTGAGATTTTGCAGAATCTGTGTAAGGACTTGGATTTGAGTCAGCAAAAAGGGGATGACAAGTGGCAAAAGATGAGAGGTTGAGTACTTTAAAATAAAAATTGAAACATTGATTTTTAACTCATTCCTCTTGTCTGAGAAACCATTCCTCTTCCTGCAAGCTCTCTCCTCCCCCTATATCTTCTCCCTTTCCCTTCTTCACACTGAACCATTAAATTCTCGATTAGGTGCTGCCCCAACGATCACAAAGTTGCGGGTCTTGCTCTTAGTCGATCAATTTCTCTAATCAGAACCGGTAAGAAAACCCCCTTTCTCATGTGCCCTAGGGTTGTAAGCATGTGATTGAACTTGTTGCATGCAACCCATTTCGTTTTCTTCCGTAATCTAGCTTCTATTGGGTTCTAAGATTCGTTTTCTATCATCAACCTCATTTGTTTACGTACTTACCTAGGCCTTTTATTAATTACATTAAATCTATATCATCATAAGTACACAAAGGGTCCCACCCCTTATTAATTCCAACGTACCAAAATCCCTCCCCTGTCAATGTCCTATTAATCCCACCATATGGCCCACATCATCTAGGCTAATTCAAATTTTTTTTAACACCAACGACTTACTACTTTTCAAACATACCTCTAAACCTAGTATCTACCATTCAACAACTGGAATAATTTTCAATAGGTTATTAATCTTGCCCAAATTCATTGCCACTTCCAAATGAAATAACCTTCAAATTCCATGGTCAACATTATCCTATTCAGCAACAGAGTTCATGCAGTCACAATAACTGATGTGTAGCATCTAATATGAAATCCAAAGATTAACCATTCATGTCATATTATAGTACTCACAACATTTATGATTGCACCGATCACACACAACCAAAGCATCCATAGCCAACTTATATTAACTATACATATAAAGAGACACAGTACATCGATCATGCAACTTTATTCAAACTTACCTATAACTCAGTTTTATTTACCTATACTACAACATTTATCATTTGATTATCATCCATCAATTGATTTAATGCATTTAAAAGTGACAGGACAACATTCCAATAACGCAATATTGCTCACAGCACCATGCTCTCTTCACTTTCAAGCACATTATTACAATACACATGGATTAAATCTTGGCATTTATCACTTCCACATTTAAAACATCTATTTCATGACTCCAGCAACAATTTTACACGATTTAACCCAATCATTCCACATTCTATCATCATTGTACATGTAGAACATAGTACACATATTCACTTTTATATTTCTTATCTCTAAGAAACAGGAAATAAAAAACATCAGTCACCAATCAAAATTGTACCAGTCTCCAAATAAACTGCCCAAGATAGCATCTAGTTAATTTCAGTCAACTTTAATCCATAAATACACTAACTATTAACCCATAAATAACCACTAGAATAGACAGGAAGGATGCACAATAGAGACACCCTTAATAGGTTAATGAGGCACCACGACAGGTACAAAGGCACTTTGTAATATCACATACAGGCAACACTCATCAAATAACATTTACTCACTACTAAAGCATTCACACCCAAGATGAAGTATGCACCAGCCAACATCCTCACATACAACCCAAATCTAATATACAATCTACCACAAGCAATTATGCACTCAACACAGGATACAACAACATTACATTAGTACAACTAGTCAGTAAGTTGAAGACTAATCTCACATCATACAAAAACACGACCTTTTCTTGTGGCAATTGAGCACGACGAGCAGTGGTGGAATAGAGAGCAGGGAATGAAAGAGCGCCACCTACCAACGAACCTCCATCAACATCCACACCACCAAACGTGCACCGTGAAACCGCAATGTTGAATCGACTGACCGCCACCACTCCTGACGTAAACGCCAACTTCCACGAGTCACCACCCTACCGCAAGCGCCACGAACCCTAGCCACCAACGAACCCACCTCCGCGTTAGGAACACAACAATGGCTTACGGTGACCAACCTCAACTTAGGGCAAAGACAGGGAAGGGGAGAGAGGGATCTCTAAAATTGGGGAGACGAGAGAAGGGGAGAGGGGGAATTCTGAAATTTGAGAATTTGGGGCAAAAAAACCCAAATTTCTGATTTAACCTATAACTGACATTACCGAAGGCCTACATGCCTTCGGTATATTATGTCCACAAAATTTTTCCGAAGGTCTAAAGGCCCTCGGTAAATAACCGTCGATAATAACGCTTTTTCCTGTAGTGACCTTAGTCATCATAAACATAAGCATTTATTTCATAAAATTCATCAAGACAAGCATCCTATCATGTTAAGACTCTAGACACGTCCGGACATAGAATGTATGTAGAGCTAGGGCGGGTTGTGCACTTGTGATGGCCTCTACTACTTTGCAAAGCCATTGCCGAGGGGTTCCACCCGACCATACACAAGGCTAGTCCGTTACCGCGGAATAGACCTCCAGTGATAGCGTCTACCCTAGGACCTCCCACTACTCCCACCACACGCGTCAATCCTCTCTAAGTGAGAATGAAAGACCGTTGGAGTGTTAGGAATAACCCCCCATATGGAAGCCTCTTACATTCATTCAATACACTAACTGATCCCACCGAGAGATCTAAATTTCCGATTCAATCCTACCATTTTAAATCTTATGATATTCCTTTTGGATCAACAATGTACATCATAAACCACTTATAACCATACACTTTCAACCAATCTGGATCACATGAAGATGCATTCATAAATTGTAACCGAAATATTTAAATAACATAACTTACTGGAATGAGAGAAAACATAACAGAAAATATCACCACTGGACGAACACTATTTGGACGAGCGCCAAGAGCCCTTGGGAGGACACTGTTTGAACGAACGTCCAAAACCCATTGGTCGGACACTGTTTGAACGAACGTCAAAATCCCTTGGGCGGACTTTGTTTGGACGAACGCTCAACGATCAAACATGAAGACCGAGCGCTAGCGATCACTAACCAATATCAAGACCGGACGCTTAAGATTCAACCCTAAGAATACAAACTTAAGGCTGAACGCTCACAATCGCAACTAAACCAAGGCCGAACGCCACCAACATGAACGCTCGCTATTACTTATGGACGCTCGCTACTAATTCAACCTCTGACCGAACGCTAATTAAACCATCAACTGAACGAACGCTACTAACCAACACCTGAGCGATCGTTACTAAACCATAACTTGAGCGATCGTTATTTAAACCAATGACCGAACGCTGTTAATATCATCCCCTAAGACCGAACGCTCCCCAGACAAGGACGAACGCTAATCAAACCAACATTTGACCGAACGTCACTCAGCACATGGCATGACCGAGCGTTCAAATCCGACATGGACGAACGGTCAGTTTGCGCATTCTGCAGAATTCTGCAGAATTATGCAGAATTCTGCAGAATGGTAACAGAACCTCCCTTTGACCATTTCTAACCACTTTTCTCAACTTCTTAGACTCTTAATTCTCGTTTTAGACTTAATTAAACTTGTCCAACTGATTCTAAGCATTCCTACTACCATTTTTAAGTGATTAAAGTTCACTTTCAGCTCCAAAACACTAACTTCAACAACTTAGGGACCCAAATTTGATTCTACTACTTGGAACATGTTTCCGACCACTCTTATGTTTCTAACAAGTCACAATGGACTTGTCTAGGCTGCCCAAACAGTCCAGGAACACTGCAGCCTTCATTTACTCAAAATCCCTACCTCACTTCCTCTAAAATGGCCTAAAATTGACCCTAAAGACACTTTATTTCCTTTCTAACAGCACTACCATAGAATTTTCACGCTAAAACAGTTCCAACATACACAATTCCATCATTCTAAGTCATTCCAAACAGTTTATAGACATCAATCACCAAATACACATAACACACACTTCCATACATGCATTTCAAGTTTAGCTAGAACCAAGTTCATGCTTCCACCACAAACCACTACAAATTTTATCATGCATTCACTCCACACAGTAAAATCAAAAGTAGAACTAGCTCCCCTTACCTCTAGTGTAGACAACCAAGCTCAAGTAGGAACCCTAGACCACTTGCTTGCACTCTCAAAATGTTAGAATCACCTATAAATCATCAATTGATGATAGAAAACGAATCTTAGAACCCAATAGAAGCTAGATTACGGAAGAAAACGAAATGGGTTGCATGCAACAAGTTCAATCACATGCTTACAACCCTAGGGCACATGAGAAAGGGGGTTTTCTTACCGGTTCTGATTAGAGAAATTGATCGACTAAGAGCAAGACCCGCAACTTTGTGATCGTTGGGGCAGCACCTAATCGAGAATTTAATGGTTCAGTGTGAAGAAGGGAAATGGAGAAGATATAGGGGGAGGAGAGAGCTTGCAGGAAGAGGAATGGTTTCTCAGACAAGAGGAATGAGTTAAAAATCAATGTTTCAAAACTAATGTAATTTTATTTTAAAGTACTCAACCTCTCATCTTTTGTCACTTGTCATTCCCTTTTTGCTGACTCAAATCCAAGTCCTTACAAACGACATCAATAGAAAATAATATTTAAACTGTAATTAATTTTAACTATTCTATCAAAATAATATTGATTTTATAAAATTAAATTAAATTTAAATATCAATTATTTTAAATTAAATTAGATTTAAAATTTATATTTTGAAGAAAATATAATAACTATTCAAACCAAATTTTATAGAAAGGAGTGATCTAAAATGTTATCGGGAATTATTAAGACAAAGATAATAATACTTCAATAATATTTTTTCATAATATTTTAATATTATTTATGTATCATTCTGTAATTGATTTATATTAATATTTATAATTATTATTATTAATTATAAAATAATTTTAAATTAATTATATAATGATACATAAATAAAGTTAAAATATTATTAAAATATCATTTTTAGATTATCGTTATCTTCGAAAGAATATAAGTATTAAGCAGAATTGAAGATTGAGGATTGTGTGGGTGTGGTGTGAGAGATGTGACATGTATGGAAAGCAATGTCGTTGAATAGTGGACATTAAAAGGATGAGATATGTGGGACGGTGGTAGTTGGCTACATCAGAAGGTAGTTTGCTACACCCATTCCTCAACACGAAATGTAAGGACCTGCACGTTCATTTTAATGTTAGTGGTGGGGTAGGGACTTCAAGTGGGCGGCTGCACGTTCACAAGCAGTGGAGAGACTTCCTGTAATGACCGCACGTTCTCTCCCTTTTGGTAGTGTGTTAAGAGATTTCGGCAAGTGTACCGAATCGTTCAAGTAATAAACCGGTAAGACCGGGTATCGTTTTCCCAAGAGACTCGTAATACTAAAGAATTGTGCGATTAACAACTCATATAGACTCAATAACATAACATCAATTTACAAAACAAGTGCAGAAACATAACTTCACAAGTAATTACAAGGTTGGACTTTGGTATTGAAGGCACTTGGAAATGGAAAAGACTAAAAATGGTATGAAATGACATTGTTAAGGTTAGTTTTCACCAATGCACTCTTGTGTATGACCAATTTCATCTCCTCTCTATCAATTTACTAAAGTCAATCCACTAAAACACTCTAGCCCTAATCCCTTAGGTGAAAGAGCCTAGGTTTTCCTTATCAAACTCCAATCCCTTGGACAATCTAACAAGCAAAACCCGCATTAAAGAGCTGGGATCTAAGACAACATGTGAATCATCTTCCATCCCTAGAATCAATTGTTGGAACAATCGGTACCGTTATAGAGTTGCGCAGCGGAATAAAATATTCGGAAAGCGTGTTACGGTCACAAATCAAGTTTTGATGGTTCGTTTTAGAAAAACAATTTTCTTAGAGAAAATTAATCAAACAGTTAACATGCGTAAAAGGTAAAGAGTATAGAGAGTAGAAAAATTGATACACTGGATTTTTATCCTGGTTCGAATCAAAAGATTCTACTTCCAGTCGTTAATCACTATAAATAGTGATTAACCTTTTTCACTAAAAATGGTTTCACAGATTACAACAAATAGTGAATAAAGCAGATAAATAAACCTTCCTTCGACGAACGAACAGGAAGAAGAACACTCTGCCAACTCGAAGAGAAACGCTCCGAATATCGACAAACGAAACGCGAGCTTCTCCTATTCACGAGACCAGGCAGAGCACCTTGCTAACTCGAAGAGAGCTTGCTCCGACTATCGACACACGACACACGAGCCTCTCCTGTTCACGAGACCAAGCAAGGGAACTTGAATTATAGCTTCTGAGAACTTCCTCTGACAAACAGTATTCTACAAGAGCTTCTGTTCAACAACGTTACCTTCTGATTTCTCCAAATCAAAATATATACCAAGTACACTGAATGCCAAAGGACAGCTCCCAACTGCCATGAATAATCGATTATTGTAAGTGATAATCGATTATTCAAGTCCGTTACAGGTTTTCAAAGATGTGATAATCGATTATAGGAAGTGATAATCGATTATTCAAGTATGACTTGTGATAATCGATTATTGCAGGTTAAAAATGCAAGTTTTACAAGGTTTACAAGAATTTCCTACTACATTTAATTTCTACAACTTGCTTTTAACTAATTCTAATATCTTCTTCAACTAAAACTTCTTGTAGCATCATCAAAACAAATTTCTTCAAGATTTACCAATACTCCTTATTGGTAACATCAATGACCCACAAGGACTCCTATTTCAGTTCTGGGTTTCATCTTACGTCCCCATAATCCATAAAACCCCAAAATCAAGTCATGAACGTCCCCATTACATGCAAGCTTTAAGATCGGAAACAAGAATACTAGCAATTGATAGAAAAGGCATATATATATTCAAATCATTCAACAATTACACAAGAATTCAAAGGCTACAACTAATCCCAACAAGATGGGTTTGGCTCTCCATTTCCATGGAGAGCCTTTAAGCTTACAAAATGGCCATGGAAGAAGATGAAGAACCCAAGAGGAAGAAGGGAGTGTTCCCACGAACCCTAGCAGCCCTCCAAGCTCTCCTCTCAGTGAAATCGCGCCTCCAACGAACCAAAGACCGTTTCCCCTTCGCGTTTTAGGGTTAAATAGCCACATCAGCAAAAGTCGCGCCCGGCGCCCCCTCTGTTTCGCGCCCGGGCGCGAAACTCACTGGAAAGTCACGCCCGGGCGCCCCATTTCTCACGCCCGGGCGTGAAATTCTCTGGAAAATTGAAAGTGGACGAGCGTCCTCTTCTCTGCAATGGACGAGCGTCCTAAATCTGGACGAGCGTCCTCTTTTGCATAGACGAGCGCCCACTCGTGCGTTTGTCCGTTCTGGACGAGCGTCCGTTTCTGTCTGCACGGACGAACGTCCAATTCTGCTGGACGATCGTTCTCTGATTGCTTGGCCGAACGAGCGTCCTCTCTGGACGAGCGTCCTCTTCTGCCTGCATTGGACGAGCGTAATATTAACCCTCTCGGGACGAGCGTCTTGTCTGGACGAGCGTCCTCTTCCACCAGGACGGGCGTCCTCTCTGTTGCACGAACGTCCACTCTGCTTGGCTTGGACGAGCGTCCCTTTCTGCATGTGCGAGCGTCCTCTCGTGCTTCCACTCTGGACGAGCGTCCTCTCTCTTTGCTGGACGAACGTCCTAAATCTTGGACGAGCGTCTGCGTGCACATTTCTTGGTCCAGTTCTATAATTTGTTGGAGACTCTTCCAAGCTCATTTTTAGCTACAAAATAAGGGATCATTAATGAAAGTAAATCAAAGTAGCCAAAAACACAATTATTTAGAAAACAAGACAAAATAAGAGGATTAAGCAAGTTATAAGTTAGAAAGGAGTTGATTTTGCTACTAAATTGATGCTTAAAATATGGTAAAATTTAGCATTATCATAGTGGTGGGACTCCATGTTCAGCAATGGTGCAGCTGCCGGTGGAGGGTGAGACACTCCACTTGGAAGTGCTCCAACCACCAAGGAACACCATCATCTCCTTCGTTGGTGGGCATAGCACTGAGGAGTGGCTGTTGGGAGCACCATTTCTTCCTTCTTAAAGGTAAAAGCCATGGATTCAAAGGGTTTTGGGGGATTCTGAAATTCTGGAGGAGTGAGAGGCTTGCTGCAATCTGGGAGAAGAGAAGGAGAGCTGGGCACTGTAGCAGAGAACTGGAACGGCAGAAGAAGAACTCAGGGATTGATTCAAGGTTTCCAAGGAAGTCTTCAAGAGGTAAGGGGAGCTAGATCCTTTTCTCTGGATTGTATGAACCATGTATGTGTGTACTGAAATCTATGATTTAGTGTCGTTGATGAACAAATTTTGTACTTAGAGTGACTTTATCGTGTATGAATCTGTATGAGTGATGGTAGAATATTGTTGTTGAAGCAAATCTGGGAAGAAGGGGATGAAAATGGGGTTTCTGGGTTCTCTCTGGAAATCTGGTGCGATTCTGCAGAATTCTGCAGATCGCGCGTTCGTCCAATTTGGAAAGCCAAATTGGACGTTCGTCCAAATGGCTCGACCAATTAGTGGTCGGCCAAAATAGCATGAGCGTTCGGTTTTGTGTTAACGAGCGTTCGTTCGTTATCAGTGATATATTAGACGTTCGTCCCAACTGTATACAGGGAATTAGAAATTTTAGGCGTTCGTCCCTAAATTGATATTTACGTGATCTTGAGCGTTCGACATTGGGTATTAGAAATTGCAGTCGTTCGTCCTTGATATGGATTCTTAAGTTTAATCTTGATCGTTCGACCTTAAGTTGATACTTTTAAGTCTGGATCTTTAAACGTTCGGTTTTGGTGTATTAGTAAGCGTTCGGCCTTGGTTAATTGTGATGTGAACGTTCGGTAATAATTTGATAGTCTTAAGTTTAAATCTGGAGCGTTCGGTTTTGTTCTGTGAGCGTTCGGTAATGGTTTAATTCTGATTGTGAGCGTTCGTTATAATTAGTATTCTAAGTCTGAATCTTAGACGTACGGCCTTTGTGTATTAGTAAGTATAAACGTTCGTTCTAAGGATGCTGAATTTAACAGTGTTTGATCTTGAGTGATCCGTTTTGGTGTACGGTTGTTCGTAAGCGTTCAGTGTTAGATTGATATTCTTAGGATTTAATCTTGAACGTTCGGTTTAGATGTGTTAGTGTGCGTTCGGTTTTAAATTGATATTCCTAAATTTAGATCTGGGACGTTCGAATGTAAATTGATATTCTTAAGGTTGGATCATGAACGTTCGGTCTTAGTGTATTAGAAATTGTAGCGTTCGTCCCAATAGTGTTTAAATCAATATGGTAATTGGTAAAATAGTGTTCGGCCTAAGTACGCGATCCCAACGTGCGTCCTAAGTATTAATCTCAGCGTTCGGCCAAATGGTGTGCAATTTAATATTGTACTCGGACTTAGCGTTCGGCCTGATAGTGTAGGATTTAATAACGTTCGTCCAAACAGTGTTCGGCCTGGTGTTTGGTAATTAGCGTTCGTCTATGGTGTTAATAGCGTTCGTCCAATGGCGTTCGTCCAGTAGCGTTCGTTCGGTGAGCAGTGCTCGTCCAAATAGTATTATGCAAATGTTGGGTGTTAAGTTCATTCCTCTTGAATTGAATTATGTGCAAAATGTTTGGAAAATATATACTGTGATGGGATTTATGTGAATGTATGCAATACGTTGGATTTATTGTGATATTTTGGAGGTATCTGGTTATTCATGACTTGGGATAAGGTTTAAAGTAGCAGTATAATTCATGGACGTAATTCCATGATCCTCAAGGAGAGGATACATGGTGGTGTTTTGGGGTTGTATAGAATGATTACATGGTAGCTCAGTTTTGGGGGTCATCCTGAAACTCCAATGGTCTTTCTTCTCATGTAGAGAGGATTGAACATGTGGTGAGGAGTAGCAGGAGGTCCTAGTCTTGGATGCTTCCATATGATCCAAGGTGAGTGATAACGGATTAACCTCGTGATTGTGGCCGGGTGGGAGTGCCCAAAGTTCCACCGGGCGGTAGTGCCCAAAGTTTCACAAGGCGGTAGTGCCAGGGCGGGAGTGCCCAAATTTCATAAAGCCACCACGAGTGCAAGACCCGCCATAGCTCGGTAATCATTCTAGTCCGGACGAGTCGGTCTATAAAGGAACAAGTCGGGGTATAAAGTAACAAGTCTTGTAATGTCAATTTACTATGATTGATGAACTTTCACATGTCGTGTGAGTGTATGAATTATGATTTAATGAGTATGCTTTAATCGTTCTTTTATATGAATCTATGTATGATAACATGTTTTTTATATCTAGCTCACCCTTGCATTGTTTGTGTTGTGTGCTGTTTGGGTATGTTTCTTTGGCGATGATCATCCACTTGGATGGGAGCAGTTGGCGGGGAGGATACCTTAGGAGCAGCTCTTGATGAAGACGGCAGTGCTGCAACCTAGATTTACTAGCTAGTTCTTATTTCGTGGACTCGTTTAATTATATTTGTTGTATTTTAAGTTTTAAATTTTCCGTAATTTCCATGGAAAATTCCAATACTCTAGTTGCCAATTCCGTACTATTTAATAAGGATGACTGTAATCCTTGATTAACTCTTGACTGCTTTCCTATATTATGCATGATGACGTCTTTATTATATATGCATGACGTATATAATTGGGATGTTACACGAAACAACCATAAACCCTACAACATCAATAACTGTGAACACATGCTTATATTTCACTGTTAACCCAACATTTTCATATTTTCAATAAACAGTGAACGAATGAGTTTGGAAGGTTCATGTTTGGGAAAGAATGTGTTACATTTGTTATTTTCTGCTGACTCTCCCATCATCCTTCACATCGCACCTTCCTTCAACACATCTTATTTAAAGTATGTTTTTTTTATTCATAGTCTTCAATACTCACATGAGGAATCTTCAACACCCACATGAACACAGTGAGTGATAAAGTTTTCCTTTTCAAAATCATCATTCTGGAATTTAAATTCCTCATATTGGTCTTCTGGGTTTCAAACCACAGACAGTAAAAGGTTGTTTCATTATTTTTATCAAAACTATATTCAAACCACAATAAACCAAGCCAAACCAAATCTCTAAAATATATTACTTTACTTTATCATTACTCAATATATATGATGAACGGTGATGGTCAATTACCATAAATAAAAGTAATAATACTTTCGTTCTTTTTATCTATTTATTCTTACTAAGGTGACATATTAATTCAGAAATAAAATTTATGTCTTTGTTAATCATTGAGCAGTCAATAATTCTTTTAATTCTATATAAAACAGTCTTTTAATTCTATATAAACAGTGATAAATCGGTTGGTTGAATTAAGTAAAATTTACACTAAAAATAATTACAATTCTATGTCATATTATTATTATTTAGGTAATAAATAATCAATATTAATAAATGATTGTCTTTTAATATAGGACATTCAAATAAACACTGAAATATTCTTTGTAGGTAGAACTTTGGTTCGATCGAACAGGAAAACCTTTTTAAAAAAAACTTAACCTTAACCCCAAACTAAAACTGTGAGAACCTGATAATTAGTACACATTAATTCAATCTCTGATCACTATTTAATGCACCGTGACACGTCAAAATGCACTCACCTTTCCGCTGCATGCGCCTGCCATGTGTCACGGTTGGAGCATTCTGAGAAGGTTAGTGGGAGACAAGTGGCGTTTGGAGGATGGGAGTTTATTCTGCAGGGGAAAGAGAAAAATAATTCTGGAAAAACTCTCCCTCTTCCTCCTGCATGCTTCATCTTCTTCTCAGAATTTATGCTTCCAAAATTCTCTGCCCTCTCTCTAAACTGTTTTCATCTTCTTCCTAGAAAATTCACCAGCAAACCTTTGATCTTGTTTCAGACACCATAGAAACCTTCCCTGCACTGTGAGCATCATTCGGATCCAAACAGAATTGAGAACTGAACTGGTAAGTTCTCGTCTCTGTGCCTCTTTCCATTTAGTTCATGCAAACCAAAATTCTGGTTGCATGCATGAGTTAGACGTCTGATATGTTAAAATTTTTGGTGTGTTAGATTAAGTTGAAGTGGTTGAGTGAACTTCTGATAGAAAGTCGTGAGAGCACGAGAGAAACTCTAAACATTTGGAAGTACACTGCTAGATCAGGTAAGGGAAGTTTATATGTTTAATTTATACTGTTTGATTTATGATCTGAGATGCATGTATGGAAAGCATGATGTTTGAGTATTTAGAAACGTTTACTGATATGGAATATGATTTCTGGTTTGTTTTGCATGTGTGAAAAATATGAAGTTGAGTTGTTAGAAATGATCACTGATATCTGATATGCATTCTGGTTTGGATGAATCTGTCATGAACTGATACGGCTTGTATGAATTATATTTGATGTTGAATTTGTTTTAAATGCATGTTGAGTTGATTATGGATGAATGGAGAATGGCTATTGTGTGGTTGGAATGATTTTAAATGTTGAAATCTGCATGATGATGATGTTTGAAGGGAATTAAACCTGAAATGGAAGTATAAAGTTGGAAAATGGAAATCTGGAAAAATTCTGCTAAGTGTGAAAAATCTAAATTTTCTGATCATTCTCTGTTGCTAAAAGGACGTTCGTCACTGTACGGTCTTAGACCGTTCGGTTTTTGGTTAACATGACTTAGATTGGAATTCATTCATTTGGAATGAATTCTGCTCGAGAACGAGCGTCCCCCAATTGAGTGAATGAGCGTTCGTTCTGCTCAGTATAGATCAATATTTAAAACTTTATAAATAAGTGACGTTCGGTCTTAAGTCGAGCGTTCGTCCTCAATGACGTTCGGCCTCATGTCGAGCGTTCGTCCTTATTGTTGATTCGACCTTATGTCGAACGTTAGTTCTAGAGAGCGTTCGTCCTTATACTGAACGTTCGTCCAAAGTTGGCGTTCGGTCCTATACCGAAACGCTCGTCCTATAAAGCGCTTGGGTTATAACCAGCGTTAGTGCTGATTCGTGCTTGGTCATTGACCTAGCGTTCGTCCACAGCAGGGTTCGGTTTCTAACTGAACGCTCGTCCTTATTATTGAATTCTGAGCGAACGTAATTGACGTTCGTCCAAAGTAAATTTCTGATCGTTCATTCATTGACAGTAAGAGTTGTTTCTGTACTTTAAATATTCTGGTTATTTATCTAAGTTATTCTGTAAGATAATTATTTCTTTTGATTCAACCTAAAGTTCTTGTACTCAACATCTTCTAAGTATTATTCTGAACTTCTAAATTCAATCTCATCTAAATTCTTTAAGAATTCTTAATGTCCATCAGTGAATAAGAGTTCGTTTCTTTTGTTCAGAAACGTGAAATCAAAGGTTCTGTAATAAGTTCGTTTTATTTGAGTAAAGAATGCATGACGTTAATGTTAAGAGAGTGGAACACAGAATGAAAATGTGAAAATGAGAAATGTTTAATGTGGACGAATGATATGTTGAACGAATTATTGGAATTGGATTTTTACGAGCGTTCCAGGGAGGAACGTCTCTTATATGATTGAATATTGAATTGGTAAGGTATGACTGTGGTTAGTTAATGCTGGCTTGGTCCATCCTGATATTCCGTGATACACCTCTTCAAGTAGAAGGGGGTAGTCATGCGTGGGAATGGCAGGAGGTCCTTAGTCCATAAGTTAACATGGGCGACGTAAGAACGGACTTACCTCGAGTGGCAGCTGTTTGGTGTTACCCAGTTACTACACCACTCGGGTGCAAGGACGCCTGTAACTACATGGTTCATACAGTCCGGACGGTCTGTCTTATTATATGCCTTTATATGATTATTATTTGATGAATTACATGCTGTATGTGTGTTTAGAAATGTAACTGTATGTGTTGATTGTATAAATTAAATATTATAAGCTTACCCTTGCATTTCCATTGTGTTGTCTACTGTACATGTATACTCCGTCTTGTCAAATGCAATGATCATCCGTTGTGGATGTGAGCAGATGGTGGTGCATCCCTTGAAGCAATGCTGGAAGAAGAAAATTTGGACGACTCCAATCTGGTTGAAGTTGAAGTAAAGGCCGAGCCTTAGAGTGCTCGTTTGATTTAGGCTGTACATGTTAGCATAGTTATAACGTTCGGCCACCTATTTTGTAAGGCCGTTCGTCTTCATTCATCTCTGATTGTATTTTGGTGCACGTTAGTTTATGTATTTAAGAGCGTTCACTCTTGGTTTTATTGTATGCGTTTACACGCGTCCTCTGTACTGATGCCGTTAGGCTTTTCAATCCAGTTTTAAATGCAAAGACTGTTTGTGATTACTGTTAATTGTAATTAATTCTGAATTATAGTGATTACTGTATTTTGGGATGTTACATTAGTGGTATCAGAGCAGTTTTGTTCTTCTAAGGACACTGTAGGGTTATGAGTGCACTGTGTTTTGCTGTGTGCTTATTGCATGTTTAATGAGTTATTATTGTTTTAACTCTTGGACATAACTAATGCTCGTTTGTTTTCTCTGCATCCAGAGAACAAATGGCACCTAGACTTCCTCCTCCTCCTCAACCGAATGAGTCCGAAACGTCCAACAACACTAGATTGTTGGAAACCGTGGTGGAAAGATTGCATCAACAGAATACCACGTTGCTGGAGCAAAACGCCACCTTGATGCGCAAAACCAAGCTGCTATGCAAGGTTTGAGGCCTCGCGTGTCAATTCTGAAAACACGCAAAGGCAGTTGATGGAAATCTTGGCTGCAACTAGAGGTGCGCCTGGAGCATCTTCTTCAAACGCTGCTCAACCTGCTGCCGAGTGGAGTTTGGAGAGCTTCCTGCAGCATCACCCAGCTAAGTTCAGTGGGAAGTGCCTCCCTGATGAGGCTGATCAGTGGCTGAGGGATATGGAGAGGATTTTTAACGCCAAAAGGTGTCCGGATGAGAACAGGTTGGCGTATACAGAATACTTATTAACTGGAGAAGCAAGCCATTGGTGGACGAGCACAAGGGCCATACTGGTAGACGCTCACCGCCCTGTTACTTGGGAAGTATTCCGTAATAAGTTTTATGAGGAATATTTCCCTGACAGCGTAAAGTTTGCAAAGGAGGTGGAGTTTTTACAACTGGTTCAAGGTGGAATGTCTGTATCAGAATACACCAATAAGTTTAAACACCTTGTCCGATTCAATACAATGGCCACTAGTGAGGAGTGGCAGTGCAGAAAATTTGAGAATGGTCTACGCAGTGATCTGAAGGTTGTGATTTCCAGTTTATGCATCCGAACGTTCCCTGCCATGGTGGAGAGGGCTAAGGTACTGGAAAAGAATTTAGCAGAGGTGGAACGGTTAAGAAACAGCAAACAGTAAGGGGGCCAATTGTCTCAAGGGGGAGTGTGAATCAGAGAGGATCCCCTTACGCTCGTCCAGCAGCCAACACAAGTGGATCTCAAGCCTTGATTCCTGCTGGACAGTCTGGACAGCAAGGTAGTATCACTTGTTTTCAGTGTGGAGGGCCACACTACCGTTCATCATGCCCTCAGTTGGCGAGAGGAAAACATTGTGCTCGTTGCGGAAGAAGTGGACATGGAACGAATGAGTGCAACTCTGGTGGGAGAGCAGTGATGAGGCCGCCAAACGCAGGAAGAAATCAGCAAGGAAGGGGTGGTCGAGCCCAAGCTACTGGGCGTGTGTACGCAATTACTGGTGCGGAAGCAGCAAGTTCAGGTACACTTATCACCAGTACTTGCTTGTTATATGGAATGCAATGTTGTGTGCTGTTTGATTCGGGGGCGACGCACTCCTTCATCTCGAAGGCGTGTGTTGAAAAGCTGGGAATAGTGGAGAGAGATATGCAGTTTGAATTGGTGGTATCAACACCAGCGGCTGGAGAGCTTAGGACATCTACCGTATGCATTAGATGTCCTATTGTGGTAGAGGGGCATAGTTATAAGGTAATTTAATCTGTTTACCTTTGAAGGACTTGGAGATAATTCTAGGAATGGATTGGCTAGCTGCCAACCATATTATTATTGATTGTGGCAAGAAGGAATTAGTGTTTCCTGAAGAGGATGAAGAATACTTGGGTGTAACTTTCGGTCAATTGAAGGAGGATATAATGGAAGGTGCAAGCTGTTTTCTCATCATGACGCATGAAGATAAGGAGTTAAGGGGGTTGGCAGAAGCACGGATGAACAAGGGGAGCAGTATTGAGAGCACGGTTGTGAAGGAATTTCTGGACGTATTTCCAGAAGAGATACCAGGATTGCCTCCTGTTAGAGAGATTGAATTCACCATTGATTTGGTGACAACAGCTGCACCTATATCTGTTCAACCTTACCGGATGGCGCCTGCAGAATTGACCGAGCTTAAGAAACAGATTGAAGAACTTATGGAGAAGCAATTCATCAGACCAAGTGTATCACCATGGGGAGCTCCTGTACTCTTGGTGAAAAAGAAAGATGGTAGCTCTCGGTTATGTATAGACTACAGGCAATTAAATAAGCTGACCATCAAGAACAAATACCCGTTGCCAAGGATAGACGATTTGCTGGATCAGCTGCATGGAGCAACGGTATTTTCAAAAATTGATTTGCGTTCAGGATATCACCAAATAAGGGTTAAGGAGGACGACATCCAGAAGACAGCATTTAGATCACGTTATGGACATTATGAGTACGTGGTCATGCCATTTGGAGTAACGAACGCTCCAGCCATCTTCATGGATTACATGAACCGGATATTCAGACCCTATTTGGATAAGTTTGTAGTTGTGTTTATAGATGATATTCTCATCTACTCCAAAAGCAATGCCGAACATGAGGAGCATTTGAGAACAGTACTAACCGTATTGAGGGAGAAAGAGTTGTACGCAAAGCTGTCAAAGTGTGAATTCTGGTTAAAGGAGGTGCAGTTTTTGGGACATGTGATCTCGGCTGAAGGCATTTCAGTGGATCCCTCTAAGGTGAGAGCAGTGTTGGATTGGAAGAGCCCTCGTTCAGTCACAGAAGTGAGGAGTTTTGTGGGGCTAGCAGGCTATTACAGACGTTTCATAGAGGGGTTCGCCAAGATAGTGGCTCCACTTACTCAGTTGACTAGAAAGGATCATCCATTCGCTTGGACTGATGTGTGTGAGGAACGGTTCCAAGAGCTGAAGGCGAAACTGACGAGCGCCCCAGTTTTAATTATTCCAGACACGTCCAAGCCATTTGAAGTATACTGTGACGCTTCTCACCATGGTTTAGGCTGTGTGCTCATGCAAGAGAGACGTGCAGTAGCTTACGCGTCTCGCCAGTTGAAGATCCATGAAAAGAATTATCCCACTCACGATTTGGAGTTAGCAGCAGTTGTGTTCGCATTAAAGATTTGGAGGCACTATCTATACGGATCAACATTTCAAGTCTTTAGTGATCACAAGAGCCTCAAATATTTGTTTGATCAGAGGGAGCTGAATATGAGGCAAAGACGTTGGTTGGAGTTTTTAAAAGACTATGATTTCGAACTGCTGTATCACCCTGGGAAAGCCAATGTAGTGGCAGACGCTCTGAGCAGGAAGGCAGTGCAAGTCTCGTTTATGATGGTGAAAGAGTTTAATTTGGTGGAGAGTTTTAGGGATTTGAGATTACAATTTGATCTAGGGCGGATGTGATAAGGTGCTGTAATCTTAGAATTTCCAGTGATGTGTTTGACAGAATTAGGATGAAGCAAAGAGAGGATGAAGAGCTGGTGAAGATATTAACAGCACTCGATTCAAACAAAGATAGGGATTTCAATACAGGAACTGATGGCATGTTACGTTACCGGGGCAGAACGTGCGTTCCAAATGACAGTGAGCTGAGAAGGATCATATTAGAGGAGGGACATCACAGCCGTCTTCGAATGCACCCTGGCATGACCAAGATGTATCAAGACCTTAGGAAGTCATTTTGGTGGCCTGGTATGAAGAGTGACATTGCACGTTTTGTGTCCTCTTGCCTAACTTGTCAAAGAGCCAAAGCTGAACATCAAAGACCAGGAGGATTACTGCAGCCCTTGGAAATTCCAGAGTGGAAGTGGGACAGCATCTCTATGGATTTCGTGACCCACCTGCCACGAACAGTCCGAAACCATGATTCAATTTGGGTGATTGTAGATAGATTAACTAAGAGTGCCCACTTCTTGGCCGTTAATTTGAGGATGTCCATGACAAATTTGGCCAAGCTGTACATTAAGGAGATTGTTAGATTGCATGGAATTCCTTCAAGCATTATATCAGATCGAGACGCGAGATTCACATCTCGTTTTTGGCAGTCATTGCAAGGAGAATTGGGAAGCAAACTGCAAATGAGTTCTGCTTATCACCCTCAGACGGATGGCCAATCTGAACGAACCATCCAGACTCTTGAAGACTTGTTGAGGACATGCGTTATAGATCATATGGGAGTATGGGATGAAGTTCTGCCGCTTGTTGAATTCACGTATAATAACAGCTATCAAGCAAGCATAGGAATGGCACCAGTTGAAGCTCTTTATGGAAGGAAAGTGTAGAACTCCTTTGTGTTGGTTCCAAGAAGGTGAAACTTGCATTAACTGGACCAGAATTAATCCAGCAAACAACAGAGAAAGTGAAACTGATCCAGGAGCGTTTGAAGACGTCTCAAAGCAGGCAGAAATCGTATGCTGATAAGAGAAGAAGACCCTTAGAGTTTGCTGCTGGAGATCACGTGTTTCTGAGGTTGAATCCAATCACTGGTGTGGGAAGAGTCTTCGTCCAAAGAAGCTTTCTCCCAAGTACGTTGGACCCTTATCAAATTCTAAAGAAGATTGGAGCAGTGGCGTATGAATTGGCGTTACCACCTCAACTGTCCAACCTTCATCCAGTCTTCCACGTTTCACAACTCAAGAAGTACATGGCTGATCCCTCACGTGCTGGAGTTAGAAGACATCCAAATTCGCCCAGACCGGACACTGGAGATGCAACCTGTTTGTGTGGAAGACAGCCGCACCAGACTCTACAAAGGCAAAGATGTTCATCTCGTGAAAGTAGTGTGGAATGCCAAGACTGGTGACTCAACATGGGAGGTGGAAAAGACTGTGAAGGAGTTGTACCCTCACCTATTCCCTGGTAAGCTTTAGAATTTTCGAGGACGAAAATTTTTGTAGTTAGGAGGAATGTGAGAACCTGATAATTAGTACACATTAATTCAATCTCTGATCACTATTTAATGCACCGTGACACGTCAAAATGCACTCACCTTTCCGCTGCATGCGCCTGCCATGTGTCACGGTTGGAGCATTCTGAGAAGGTTAGTGGGAGACAAGTGGCGTTTGGAGGATGGGAGTTTATTCTGCAGGGGAAAGAGAAAAATAATTCTGGAAAAACTCTCCCTCTTCCTCCTGCATGCTTCATCTTCTTCTCAGAATTTATGCTTCCAAAATTCTCTGCCCTCTCTCTAAACTGTTTTCATCTTCTTCCTAAGAAAATTCACCAGCAAACCTTTGATCTTGTTTCAGACACCATAGAAACCTTCCCTGCACTGTGAGCATCATTCGGATCCAAACAGAATTGAGAACTGAACTGGTAAGTTCTCGTCTCTGTGCCTCTTTCCATTTAGTTCATGCAAACCAAAATTCTGGTTGCATGCATGAGTTAGACGTCTGATATGTTAAAATTTTTGGTGTGTTAGATTAAGTTGAAGTGGTTGAGTGAACTTCTGATAGAAAGTCGTGAGAGCACGAGAGAAACTCTAAACATTTGGAAGTACACTGCTAGATCAGGTAAGGGAAGTTTATATGTTTAATTTATACTGTTTGATTTATGATCTGAGATGCATGTATGGAAAGCATGATGTTTGAGTATTTAGAAACGTTTACTGATATGGAATATGATTTCTGGTTTGTTTTGCATGTGTGAAAAATATGAAGTTGAGTTGTTAGAAATGATCACTGATATCTGATATGCATTCTGGTTTGGATGAATCTGTCATGAACTGATACGGCTTGTATGAATTATATTTGATGTTGAATTTGTTTTAAATGCATGTTGAGTTGATTATGGATGAATGGAGAATGGCTATTGTGTGGTTGGAATGATTTTAAATGTTGAAATCTGCATGATGATGATGTTTGAAGGGAATTAAACCTGAAATGGAAGTATAAAGTTGGAAAATGGAAATCTGGAAAAATTCTGCTAAGTGTGAAAAATCTAAATTTTCTGATCATTCTCTGTTGCTAAAAGGACGTTCGTCACTGTACGGTCTTAGACCGTTCGGTTTTTGGTTAACATGACTTAGATTGGAATTCATTCATTTGGAATGAATTCTGCTCGAGAACGAGCGTCCCCCAATTGAGTGAATGAGCGTTCGTTCTGCTCAGTATAGATCAATATTTAAAACTTTATAAATAAGTGACGTTCGGTCTTAAGTCGAGCGTTCGTCCTCAATGACGTTCGGCCTCATGTCGAGCGTTCGTCCTTATTGTTGTTCGACCTTGTCGAACGTTAGTTCTAGAGAGCGTTCGTCCTTATACTGAACGTTCGTCCAAAGTTGGCGTTCGGTCCTATACCGAAACGCTCGTCCTATAAAGCGCTTGGGTTATAACCAGCGTTAGTGCTGATTCGTGCTTGGTCATTGACCTAGCGTTCGTCCACAGCAGGGTTCGGTTTCTAACTGAACGCTCGTCTTATTATTGAATTCTGAGCGAACGTAATTGACGTTCGTCCAAAGTAAATTTCTGAACGTTCATTCATTGACAGTAAGAGTTGTTTCTGTACTTTAAATATTCTGGTTATTTATCTAAGTTATTCTGTAAGATAATTATTTCTTTTGATTCAACCTAAAGTTCTTGTACTCAACATTTTCTAAGTATTATTCTGAACTCTAAATTCAATCTCATCTAAATTCTTTAAGAATTCTTAATGTCCATCAGTGAATAAGAGTTCGTTTCTTTTGTTCAGAAACGTGAAATCAAAGGTTCTGTAATAAGTTCGTTTTATTTGAGTAAAGAATGCATGACGTTAATGTTAAGAGAGTGGAACACAGAATGAAAATGTGAAAATGAGAAATGTTTAATGTAGACGAATGATATGTTGAACGAATTATTGGAATTGGATTTTTACGAGCGTTCCAGGGAGGAACGTCTCTTATATGATTGAATATTGAATTGGTAAGGTATGACTGTGGTTAGTTAATGCTGGCTTGGTCCATCCTGATATTCCGTGATACACCTCTTCAAGTAGAAGGGGGTAGTCATGCGTGGGAATGGCAGGAGGTCCTTAGTCCATAAGTTAACATGGGCGACGTAAGAACGGACTTACCTCGAGTGGCAGCTGTTTGGTGTTACCCAGTTACTACACCACTCGGGTGCAAGGACGCCTGTAACTACATGGTTCATACAGTCCGGACGGTCTGTCTTATTATATGCCTTTATATGATTATTATTTGATGAATTACATGCTGTATGTGTGTTTAGAAATGTAACTGTATGTGTTGATTGTATAAATTAAATATTATAAGCTTACCCTTGCATTTCCATTGTGTTGTCTACTGTACATGTATACTCCGTCTTGTCAAATGCAATGATCATCCGTTGTGGATGTGAGCAGATGGTGGTGCATCCCTTGAAGCAATGCTGGAAGAAGAAAATTTGGACGACTCCAATCTGGTTGAAGTTGAAGTAAAGGCCGAGCCTTAGAGGTGCTCGTTTGATTTAGGCTGTACATGTTAGCATAGTTATAACGTTCGGCCACCTATTTTGTAAGGCCGTTCGTCTTATTCATCTCTGATTGTATTTTGGTGCACGTTAGTTTTTAAGATTCACGGTTAGTTTATGTTTTAAGAGCGTTCACTTTGGTTTTATTGTATGCGTTTACACGCGTCCTCTGTACTGATGCCGTTAGGCTTTTCAATCCAGTTTAAATGCAAAGACTGTTTGTGATTACTGGGTTAATTGTAATTAATTCTGAATTATAGTGATTACTGTATTTTGGGATGTTACATTAGTGGTATCAGAGCAGTTTTGTTCTTCTAAGGACACTGTAGGGTTATGAGTGCACTGTGTTTTGCTGTGTGCTTATTGCATGTTTAATGAGTTATTATTGTTTTAACTCTTGGACATAACTAATGCTCGTTTGTTTTCTCTGCATCCAGAGAACAAATGGCACCTAGACTTCCTCCTCCTCCTCAACCGAATGAGTCCGAAACGTCCAACAACACTAGATTGTTGGAAACCGTGGTGGAAAGATTGCATCAACAGAATACCACGTTGCTGGAGCAAAACGCCACCTTGATGCGGCAAAACCAAGCTGCTATGCAAGGTTTAGAGGCCTCGCGTGTCAATTCTGAAAACACGCAAAGGCAGTTGATGGAAATCTTGGCTGCAACTAGAGGTGCGCCTGGAGCATCTTCTTCAAACGCTGCTCAACCTGCTGCCGAGTGGAGTTTGGAGAGCTTCCTGCAGCATCACCCAGCTAAGTTCAGTGGGAAGTGCCTCCCTGATGAGGCTGATCAGTGGCTGAGGGATATGGAGAGGATTTTTAACGCCAAAAGGTGTCCGGATGAGAACAGGTTGGCGTATACAGAATACTTATTAACTGGAGAAGCAAGCCATTGGTGGACGAGCACAAGGGCCATACTGGTAGACGCTCACCGCCCTGTTACTTGGGAAGTATTCCGTAATAAGTTTTATGAGGAATATTTCCCTGACAGCGTAAAGTTTGCAAAGGAGGTGGAGTTTTTACAACTGGTTCAAGGTGGAATGTCTGTATCAGAATACACCAATAAGTTTAAACACCTTGTCCGATTCAATACAATGGCCACTAGTGAGGAGTGGCAGTGCAGAAAATTTGAGAATGGTCTACGCAGTGATCTGAAGGTTGTGATTTCCAGTTTATGCATCCGAACGTTCCCTGCCATGGTGGAGAGGGCTAAGGTACTGGAAAAGAATTTAGCAGAGGTGGAACGGTTAAGAAACAGCAAACAGTAAGGGGGCCAATTGTCTCAAGGGGGAGTGTGAATCAGAGAGGATCCCCTTACGCTCGTCCAGCAGCCAACACAAGTGGATCTCAAGCCTTGATTCCTGCTGGACAGTCTGGACAGCAAGGTAGTATCACTTGTTTTCAGTGTGGAGGGCCACACTACCGTTCATCATGCCCTCAGTTGGCGAGAGGAAAACATTGTGCTCGTTGCGGAAGAAGTGGACATGGAACGAATGAGTGCAACTCTGGTGGGAGAGCAGTGATGAGGCCGCCAAACGCAGGAAGAAATCAGCAAGGAAGGGGTGGTCGAGCCCAAGCTACTGGGCGTGTGTACGCAATTACTGGTGCGGAAGCAGCAAGTTCAGGTACACTTATCACCAGTACTTGCTTGTTATATGGAATGCAATGTTGTGTGCTGTTTGATTCGGGGGCGACGCACTCCTTCATCTCGAAGGCGTGTGTTGAAAAGCTGGGAATAGTGGAGAGAGATATGCAGTTTGAATTGGTGGTATCAACACCAGCGGCTGGAGAGCTTAGGACATCTACCGTATGCATTAGATGTCCTATTGTGGTAGAGGGGCATAGTTATAAGGTAATTTAATCTGTTTACCTTTGAAGGACTTGGAGATAATTCTAGGAATGGATTGGCTAGCTGCCAACCATATTATTATTGATTGTGGCAAGAAGGAATTAGTGTTTCCTGAAGAGGATGAAGAATACTTGGGTGTAACTTTCGGTCAATTGAAGGAGGATATAATGGAAGGTGCAAGCTGTTTTCTCATCATGACGCATGAAGATAAGGAGTTAAGGGGGTTGCAGAAGCACGGATGAACAAGGGGAGCAGTATTGAGAGCACGGTTGTGAAGGAATTTCTGGACGTATTTCCAGAAGAGATACCAGGATTGCCTCCTGTTAGAGAGATTGAATTCACCATTGATTTGGTGACAACAGCTGCACCTATATCTGTTCAACCTTACCGGATGGCGCCTGCAGAATTGACCGAGCTTAAGAAACAGATTGAAGAACTTATGGAGAAGCAATTCATCAGACCAAGTGTATCACCATGGGGAGCTCCTGTACTCTTGGTGAAAAAGAAAGATGGTAGCTCTCGGTTATGTATAGACTACAGGCAATTAAATAAGCTGACCATCAAGAACAAATACCCGTTGCCAAGGATAGACGATTTGCTGGATCAGCTGCATGGAGCAACGGTATTTTCAAAAATTGATTTGCGTTCAGGATATCACCAAATAAGGGTTAAGGAGGACGACATCCAGAAGACAGCATTTAGATCACGTTATGGACATTATGAGTACGTGGTCATGCCATTTGGAGTAACGAACGCTCCAGCCATCTTCATGGATTACATGAACCGGATATTCAGACCCTATTTGGATAAGTTTGTAGTTGTGTTTATAGATGATATTCTCATCTACTCCAAAAGCAATGCCGAACATGAGGAGCATTTGAGAACAGTACTAACCGTATTGAGGGAGAAAGAGTTGTACGCAAAGCTGTCAAAGTGTGAATTCTGGTTAAAGGAGGTGCAGTTTTTGGGACATGTGATCTCGGCTGAAGGCATTTCAGTGGATCCCTCTAAGGTGAGAGCAGTGTTGGATTGGAAGAGCCCTCGTTCAGTCACAGAAGTGAGGAGTTTTGTGGGGCTAGCAGGCTATTACAGACGTTTCATAGAGGGGTTCGCCAAGATAGTGGCTCCACTTACTCAGTTGACTAGAAAGGATCATCCATTCGCTTGGACTGATGTGTGTGAGGAACGGTTCCAAGAGCTGAAGGCGAAACTGACGAGCGCCCCAGTTTTAATTATTCCAGACACGTCCAAGCCATTTGAAGTATACTGTGACGCTTCTCACCATGGTTTAGGCTGTGTGCTCATGCAAGAGAGACGTGCAGTAGCTTACGCGTCTCGCCAGTTGAAGATCCATGAAAAGAATTATCCCACTCACGATTTGGAGTTAGCAGCAGTTGTGTTCGCATTAAAGATTTGGAGGCACTATCTATACGGATCAACATTTCAAGTCTTTAGTGATCACAAGAGCCTCAAATATTTGTTTGATCAGAGGGAGCTGAATATGAGGCAAAGACGTTGGTTGGAGTTTTTAAAAGACTATGATTTCGAACTGCTGTATCACCCTGGGAAAGCCAATGTAGTGGCAGACGCTCTGAGCAGGAAGGCAGTGCAAGTCTCGTTTATGATGGTGAAAGAGTTTAATTTGGTGGAGAGTTTTAGGGATTTGAGATTACAATTTGATCTAGGGGCGGATGTGATAAGGTGCTGTAATCTTAGAATTTCCAGTGATGTGTTTGACAGAATTAGGATGAAGCAAAGAGAGGATGAAGAGCTGGTGAAGATATTAACAGCACTCGATTCAAACAAAGATAGGGATTTCAATACAGGAACTGATGGCATGTTACGTTACCGGGGCAGAACGTGCGTTCCAAATGACAGTGAGCTGAGAAGGATCATATTAGAGGAGGGACATCACAGCCGTCTTCGAATGCACCCTGGCATGACCAAGATGTATCAAGACCTTAGGAAGTCATTTTGGTGGCCTGGTATGAAGAGTGACATTGCACATTTTGTGTCCTCTTGCCTAACTTGTCAAAGAGCCAAAGCTGAACATCAAAGACCAGGAGGATTACTGCAGCCCTTGGAAATTCCAGAGTGGAAGTGGGACAGCATCTCTATGGATTTCGTGACCCACCTGCCACGAACAGTCCGAAACCATGATTCAATTTGGGTGATTGTAGATAGATTAACTAAGAGTGCCCACTTCTTGGCCGTTAATTTGAGGATGTCCATGACAAATTTGGCCAAGCTGTACGTTAAGGAGATTGTTCGGTTGCATGGAGTTCCTTCAAGTATTATTTCAGATCGAGACACGAGATTCACATCTCGTTTTTGGCAGTCATTGCAAGGAGAATTGGGAAGCAAACTGCAAATGAGTTCTGCTTATCACCCTCAGACGGATGGCCAATCTGAACGAACCATCCAAACTCTTGAAGACTTGTTGAGGACCTGCGTTATAGATCATATGGGAGTATGGGATGAGGTTCTGCCGCTTGTGGAATTCACGTATAATAACAGTTATCAAGCAAGCATAGGAATGGCACCGTTTGAAGCTCTTTATGGAAGGAAGTGTAGAACTCCTTTGTGTTGGTTCCAAGAAGGTGAAAATGCAGTAACTGGACCTGAATTAATCCAGCAAACAACTGAGAAGGTGAAACTGATTCAAGAACGTTTGAAGACTTCTCAAAGCAGGCAGAAATCGTATGCAGATAAGAGAAGAAGACCCTTAGAATTCACTGCTGGAGATCACGTGTTTCTAAGGCTGAATCCTATCACTGGAGTAGGGAGAATTCTTCGTCCAAAGAAGCTATCACCAAAGTACGTTGGCCCTTATCAAATTCTAAAGAAGATTGGAGCAGTGGCGTATGAATTGGCGTTACCACCTCAACTGTCCAACCTTCATCCAGTCTTCCACGTTTCACAACTCAAGAAGTACATGGCTGATCCCTCACACGTGCTGGAGTTAGAAGACATCCAAATTCGCCCAGACCGGACACTGGAGATGCAACCTGTTTGTGTGGAAGACAGCCGCACCAGACTCTACAAAGGCAAAGATGTTCATCTCGTGAAAGTAGTGTGGAATGCCAAGACTGGTGACTCAACATGGGAGGTGGAAAAGACTGTGAAGGAGTTGTACCCTCACCTATTCCCTGGTAAGCTTTAGAATTTTCGAGGACGAAAATTTTTGTAGTTAGGAGGAATGTGAGAACCTGATAATTAGTACACATTAATTCAATCTCTGATCACTATTTAATGCACCGTGACACGTCAAAATGCACTCACCTTTCCGCTGCATGCGCCTGCCATGTGTCACGGTTGGAGCATTCTGAGAAGGTTAGTGGGAGACAAGTGGCGTTTGGAGGATGGGAGTTTATTCTGCAGGGGAAAGAGAAAATAATTCTGGAAAAACTCTCCCTCTTCCTCCTGCATGCTTCATCTTCTTCTCAGAATTTATGCTTCCAAAATTCTCTGCCCTCTCTCTAAACTGTTTTCATCTTCTTCCTAAGAAAATTCACCAGCAAACCTTTGATCTTGTTTCAGACACCATAGAAACCTTCCCTGCACTGTGAGCATCATTCGGATCCAAACAGAATTGAGAACTGAACTGGTAAGTTCTCGTCTCTGTGCCTCTTTCCATTTAGTTCATGCAAACCAAAATTCTGGTTGCATGCATGAGTTAGACGTCTGATATGTTAAAATTTTTGGTGTGTTAGATTAAGTTGAAGTGGTTGAGTGAACTTCTGATAGAAAGTCGTGAGAGCACGAGAGAAACTCTAAACATTTGGAAGTACACTGCTAGATCAGGTAAGGGAAGTTTATATGTTTAATTTATACTGTTTGATTTATGATCTGAGATGCATGTATGGAAAGCATGATGTTTGAGTATTTAGAAACGTTTACTGATATGGAATATGATTTCTGGTTTGTTTTGCATGTGTGAAAAATATGAAGTTGAGTTGTTAGAAATGATCACTGATATCTGATATGCATTCTGGTTTGGATGAATCTGTCATGAACTGATACGGCTTGTATGAATTATATTTGATGTTGAATTTGTTTTAAATGCATGTTGAGTTGATTATGGATGAATGGAGAATGGCTATTGTGTGGTTGGAATGATTTTAAATGTTGAAATCTGCATGATGATGATGTTTGAAGGGAATTAAACCTGAAATGGAAGTATAAAGTTGGAAAATGGAAATCTGGAAAAATTCTGCTAAGTGTGAAAAATCTAAATTTTCTGATCCTTCTCTGTTGCTAAAAGGACGTTCGTCACTGTACGGTCTTAGACCGTTCGGTTTTTGGTTAACATGACTTAGATTGGAATTCATTCATTTGGAATGAATTCTGCTCGAGAACGAGCGTCCCCCAATTGAGTGAATGAGCGTTCGTTCTGCTCAGTATAGATCAATATTTAAAACTTTATAAATAAGTGACGTTCGGTCTTAAGTCGAGCGTTCGTCCTCAATGACGTTCGGCCTCATGTCGAGCGTTCGTCCTTATTGTTGTTCGACCTTGTGTCGAACGTTAGTTCTAGAGAGCGTTCGTCCTTATACTGAACGTTCGTCCAAAGTTGGCGTTCGGTCCTATACCGAAACGCTCGTCCTATAAAGCGCTTGGGTTATAACCAGCGTTAGTGCTGATTCGTGCTTGGTCATTGACCTAGCGTTCGTCCACAGCAGGGTTCGGTTTCTAACTGAACGCTCGTTCTTATTATTGAATTCTGAGCGAACGTAATTGACGTTCGTCCAAAGTAAATTTCTGAACGTTCATTCATTGACAGTAAGAGTTGTTTCTGTACTTTAAATATTCTGGTTATTTATCTAAGTTATTCTGTAAGATAATTATTTCTTTTGATTCAACCTAAAGTTCTTGTACTCAACATTTTCTAAGTATTATTCTGAACTCCTAAATTCAATCTCATCTAAATTCTTTAAGAATTCTTAATGTCCATCAGTGAATAAGAGTTCGTTTCTTTTGTTCAGAAACGTGAAATCAAAGGTTCTGTAATAAGTTCGTTTTATTTGAGTAAAGAATGCATGACGTTAATGTTAAGAGAGTGGAACACAGAATGAAAATGTGAAAATGAGAAATGTTTAATGTAGACGAATGATATGTTGAACGAATTATTGGAATTGGATTTTTACGAGCGTTCCAGGGAGGAACGTCTCTTATATGATTGAATATTGAATTGGTAAGGTATGACTGTGGTTAGTTAATGCTGGCTTGGTCCATCCTGATATTCCGTGATACACCTCTTCAAGTAGAAGGGGGTAGTCATGCGTGGGAATGGCAGGAGGTCCTTAGTCCATAAGTTAACATGGGCGACGTAAGAACGGACTTACCTCGAGTGGCAGCTGTTTGGTGTTACCCAGTTACTACACCACTCGGGTGCAAGGACGCCTGTAACTACATGGTTCATACAGTCCGGACGGTCTGTCTTATTATATGCCTTTATATGATTATTATTTGATGAATTACATGCTGTATGTGTGTTTAGAAATGTAACTGTATGTGTTGATTGTATAAATTAAATATTATAAGCTTACCCTTGCATTTCCATTGTGTTGTCTACTGTACATGTATACTCCGTCTTGTCAAATGCAATGATCATCCGTTGTGGATGTGAGCAGATGGTGGTGCATCCCTTGAAGCAATGCTGGAAGAAGAAAATTTGGACGACTCCAATCTGGTTGAAGTTGAAGTAAAGGCCGAGCCTTAGGGTGCTCGTTTGATTTAGGCTGTACATGTTAGCATAGTTATAACGTTCGGCCACCTATTTTGTAAGGCCGTTCGTCTTATTCATCTCTGATTGTATTTTGGTGCACGTTAGTTTATGTATTTAAGAGCGTTCACTCTTGGTTTTATTGTATGCGTTTACACGCGTCCTCTGTACTGATGCCGTTAGGCTTTTCAATCCAGTTTTAAATGCAAAGACTGTTTGTGATTACTGTTGTAACATCCCAAAATACAGTAATCACTATAATTCAGAATTTATCACAATTAACAGTAACAGTAAACAGTCTTTGCGTAATTAACAGCTGCTCCAAAAGAAAACAGCACTTATATAAATAAACAGTACTGTTCAGTAACTTACAGTAGAGTTTACAGTGTTCAGAATTTCAGCAAAAATACAAAAACAGATCTGCAAGAACAAAAATCTGCAGAATTATATACAGGCTGCCAGAATACAGCACACCCAAAATTAACTACTGCTGCTACTACGGAACTAATCCCTACTGCTCCAATTTTACTTCAACGTCCACAAGGTTGGCATCCTCCAAATTTTCTTCTTCCAGTACTTGCTCAAGGGATGCACCACCATCTGCTCACATCCACAACGGATGATCATTGCATTTCGACAAGACGGATTATACATGGACATTAGACAACACAAAGGAAATGCAAGGGTAAGCTTATAATATTTAATTTATAAAATCAACACATACAGTTACATATCAATCCACACATTCAACATGTAAGCTCATCAATTAACAATCATATAGATACGTATAAACGACAGACCGTCCGGACTGTATGAACCGTGTAGCTACAGGCGTCCGTGCACCCGAGTGGTGTGGTAACTGTATTACACTCGACAGCTGCCACTCGAGGTTAACTCTATCCAAAGTACCCCTAAGGAATAGAGCCTCCTGCCATTCCCACACATGACTACTCCCTTCTACGTGAAGATGAGTATCACGGAATATCAGGATGGACCAAGCCAGCATTAGCATGCCCACAGTCATACTTTACAAAACTCAATAATCAATCATATCAGAAACGTTCCAACGTTTCCTCCTTGGAACGCTAATAAAAATCCGTTTCCAATAATTCATTCCATATATCATTCACCATATTAAACCGTTCACTGATTCACATTTTCGTTCTGTGTTCCACTCTCTTAAATTTCACGAATGTTCATCACTTAATCAACAGGAACTTAACTTGTTACAGTACTCCTACATCCTCGTTTCTGAACAAAAGAAACGAACCATTTCTTCACTTGATACGTTTCAACACTTAATAATTTGAAAATACTGATCTTTAAAAGATATGGATGATACTTAGAATATTTTGAAGGTAAAGAATCCAGGTGGAATCCAAAGGATAGAAACCAGTAAGAAAATGTTTAGATAAACAGTCAATATAATTGATTTCAGAAAACAACACTGCCAGTCAAAGAACAAACGTTAACTAACAATTTGGACGAACGCCAATTACGTTCGCTCAGAATTCAATGGTAAGGACGAGCGTTCAATTGTAAAACCGAACCCTGCTTTGGACGAACGCCAGGTATATGACCGAGCACAATCAGAACGAACGCTGGTAAAACCCAAGCGTTATCTAGGACGAACGTTTCGATATAGGACCGAACGCCAACTTGGACGAACGTTCAGTATAAGGACGAACGCTCTCTAGAACGAACGTTCGACATAAGGTCGAACAACCATAAGGACGAACGCTCGACATGAGGCCGAACGTCATTGAGGACGAACGCTCGACTTAAGGCCGAACGTCACTTATTTATAAAGTTTTAAATATTCATCTATACTGAGCAGAAACGAACGCTCACTCACTCAATTGGGGGACGCTCGTTCTCGAGCAGAATTCATTCCAAATGAATGAATTCCAATCTAAGTCATGTTAACCAAAAACCGAACGGTCTAAGACCGTACAGTGACGAGCGTCCTTTTAGCAACAGGGGATGATCAAAAATTTCAGATTTCTCAAACTTATCAGAAATTTTTCCAGATTTCCATTTTTCAACTTTATACTTTCATTTCCAGATTTAATTCCCTTCAAACATCATCATCGTGCAAATTTCAACATTTAAATCATTCTAACCATACAATAACCATTCTTCATTCATCCATAATCAACTCAACATGCATTTAAATCAAATTCAATATCAGATATAATTCATACAAGCCGTATCAGTTCATGACAGATCCATCCAAACCAGAATGCATATCAGATATCAGTAACCATTCCTAACAGCTCAACTTCATATTTTCACACATGCAAAACAACCCAGAATTCATATTCCATATCAGTAAACATTTCTAAACACTCAAACATCATGCTTTCCATATATGAATCTCAGATCATAAATCAACCAGTATAAATTAAACATATAAGCTTCCCTTACCCGGATTGGAATTCAAGTTTGTCCTAGATGTGAAATTGCTTCGTTCAACAAGCTTTTCCTTATACTCTTGACTCTTCCAAACTAAAATCTAATCAAATTTTACAGAACACTCAGTATACCAGTTTGCATGCAACTAAAAATCCTATTTTCCAGAAACCTAAAGGATGAACTTCAGCTAAGAGACTTACCAGGTTGGATGAAATTTCTATTCGGTCCAAGATGAAAATCAAGGCTGGACGAACTATCCTATGGTTTCAGAAAACTGATTGTAGTTGAAGGAAGTGAGTAATGGTAGAAGGAAGATGAAGGTTCTTTAGTGAGAAGTTAGAGGAGATGAAAGGTTTGGTTTTCTGAGGAAGATGAAGTGTGCGTGTGAGTGAGAGAGTTTCTCAAAACTCAGAATTTTGAGTGGATTCCACGTCAAACAGACTAGCGTCTCCCAGTCTGCCACCTGCACACCAAACTCTGATTTTGGAATTCTCTCCCATGACACTTGGCGTGTGTGCATGCACAGATTAGTGCGTTTTTAATGCACTGAAAGTGTGCAGTGGTGCGTGTTTCAGAGCGCGATGTGGCACTGTATTAGTGCACACCATAACAGTATATATTTTCAGCAGATTTGAAATGGAATTTAATAGGATAAGCATTTGATTATACTGCATAACTCGGGTTTAACAAGGAATTATCATTGCTAATTTTATAGGGTCTTACATTCTCCCTAACTACAAAAATTTTCGTCCTCGAAAATTCAGAAATTACAAGTAAATAAGTGCGGATATAAATCCCTCATTGCACTCTCCACTTCCCACGTTGAATCTCCAGTCTTAGCATCCCACACTACCTTCACCAAACGAATATCTTTTCCTTTATGCAGCTTGGTACGTTCATCTTCAATGCGGACTGGTTGTAGCTCCAACGTTCGGTCTGGACGCAGTTGAATGTCTTCCAGCTCCAAGACATGAGAGGGATTGGCTATGTATTTCCTGAGCTGAGACACATGGAAGACTGGATGCAAATTTGACAGCTGAGGAGGCAATGCGAGTTCATAGGCTACTGGTCCAATCTTCTTCAATATTTGATACGGCCCTATGAACTTGGGAGACAGCTTCTTTGGACGCACAACTCTTCCTACTCCAGTGATTGGATTTAGTCTCAGAAATACGTGGTCACCTGCAGCAAACTCCAATGGCCTCCTTCTTCTATCCGCATAAGACTTCTGTCTGCTCAGGGACGTCCTCAATCTGTCTTGGATCAACTTGACTTTCTCGGTTGTTTGCTGGATGAGCTCAGGTCCAGTTAGCACGTTCTCTCCCTCTTGAAACCAGCAAAGTGGCGTTCTGCACTTCCTCCCATAGAGAGCTTCAAACGGTGCCATTCCAATGCTAGACTGGAAACTATTGTTGTACGTGAACTCCACAAGAGGCAATACCTCATCCCATGCGCCTAAGTGATCTAGTACGCACGTTCGCAGTAGGTCTTCTAGCGTCTGTATAGTACGTTCGGATTGGCCATCCGTTTGCGGATGATATGCTGAACTCATCTGCAATCTGCTCCCCAACTCGCCTTGCAGTGATTGCCAAAACCGAGATGTGAATCTCGTGTCTCGGTCAGAAATGATGCTTGAGGGCACTCCATGTAAACGAACTATCTCATTAATATACAACTTGGCCAAGTTTGTCATGGACATCTTCAGATTCACGGCCAAGAAGTGTGCGCTCTTCGTCAATCTATCCACGATCACCCATATTGAGTCATGATTCCTAACCGTTCGTGGTAGATGAGTCACGAAGTCCATGGAAATGCTATCCCACTTCCATTCAGGAATTTCCAGTGGCTGAAGCAAACCACCTGGTCGTTGGTGTTCGGCCTTAGCACGTTGACAAGTCAGGCAGGAAGCTACAAAACGTGCTATATCACTCTTCATTCCAGGCCACCAAAACGATTTCCTAAGATCTTGATACATCTTAGTCATACCGGGGTGTATGCTAAGACGACTATGGTGTGCTTCCTCCAATATAATCCGTTTCAGCTCTCCATCATTAGGAATGCACGTTCTACCCATGTAACGTAACATACCATCCGTTCCAGCATTAAACCCCTTGGCTTTATCTGAACCGAGTTCACCAAAAATCTTCGCCAGCTCCTCATCCTCACGTTGCTTCATCCATATACGATCAAACACATTGCTTGATATTCTAAGGTTGCAGCACTTGATGCTGTTCGGTTCTAATTCGAACTGCAACCTTAGATCTCTGAAGCTCTCCACCAAATCCAGCTCCTTCACCATCATAGCCGAGACATGTACTGCCTTCCTGCTCAAAGCATCCGCAACTACGTTGGCCTTCCCAGGGTGATAAAGCAATTCAAACTCGTAGTCTTTTAGAAATTCTAGCCAACGCCTCTGCCTCATGTTCAACTCCTTCTGATCAAATAAATATTTGAGGCTCTTGTGATCACTGAAGACTTGAAACGTTGATCCGTATAGGTGGTGCCTCCAAATCTTCAATGCAAACACGACTGCTGCCAACTCTAGGTCGTGTGTGGGGTAATTTTGCTCATGAATCTTTAATTGTCGAGACGCGTACGCTACTGGACGTCTCTCCTGCATGAGCACACAGCCCAGACCCTGGTGAGAAGCGTCACAGTACACTTCAAATGGCTTGGACGTGTCTGGAATAATCAAAACTGGCGCGCTCGTCAGTTTCACCTTCAGCTCCTGGAAACGTTCCTCACATAGATCAGTCCAAGCGAATGGTTGGTCTTTTCTGGTCAATTTGGTAAGCGGAGCTACTATCTTAGCGAATCCCTCTATGAAGCGTCTGTAGTAGCCCGCAAGTCCAACAAAACTACGCACCTCCGTGACCGAACGCGGACTCTCCCATTCCAATACTGCTCGCACTTTTGCTGGATCCACTGCGATGCCTCCAGCCGACACCACATGTCCCAAAAACTGAATTTCCTTCGTCCAGAATTCGCATTTTGACAACTTGGCATATAATTCCTTCTCACGCAACACTCCAAGTACAATCCTAAGATGCTCCTCATGTTCGTCTTCAGTCTTGGAATAGATGAGAATATCATCTATGAAGACGACTACGAAATCATCCAAATAAGGCCTGAAAATGCGATTCATATACTCCATAAACACGGCTGGAGCGTTCGTCACTCCAAATGGCATCACCACGTATTCATAGTGTCCATACCGAGACCTGAAGGCTGTCTTGTGAATATCATCTTCCTTAACTCTGATTTGATGATATCCGGATCTCAAATCAATTTTAGAAAATACTGCAGCTCCATGTAGTTGATCTAGCAAGTCATCAATCCTTGGCAAAGGGTATTTATTCTTGATGGTCAGCTTGTTCAATTGCCTATAGTCTATACATAACCGAGAGCTGCCATCTTTCTTCTTTACTAGGAGTACAGGCGCTCCCCAAGGTGACACACTTGGCCTGATAAATTGTTTCTCCATGAGCTCTTCAATCTGTTTCTTAAGTTCAACCAACTCTGCAGGTGCCATACGGTATGGTTGTACTGATATAGGGGCTGCCGTGGTCACCAAGTCTATGGTGAATTCAACTTCTCTAACAGGAGGCAACCCTGGTATCTCATCTGGAAAAACGTCCAGAAACTCCTCCACAACAGACGTTCGTTTTTGCTTCAAATTTCCCAGCTCTTGGTCCTCATGTGTCATGATGAGAAAACAAGCCGCGCCTTCCATAATGTCTTCCTTTAACTGACCGAGTGTCACACCCAAGCATTCCTCATCTTCTTCAGGAAATACTAACTCCTTCTTGCCACAATCTATGAGAATGCGATTGGTATTGAGCCAATCCATTCCCAAAATTATTTCTAAATCTTTGAGAGGCAAACAGATAAGATTCACCTTGTACCTACGTCCTTCTACCTCAATAGGGCATCTAACACACATGGTAGACGTCCTAACTTCACCCGCAGCTGGTGTTGACACCACCAAATCAAAATTCATCTCGCTCACAGCTATTCCCAACTTATCAACGCACGCCTTCGATATGAAGGAGTGTGTTGCCCCCGAATCAAACAGCACACAACAAGAGGTACCAAACACAAGGCAGGTGCTGATGATGAGTGTACCTGAATTGGCTGCCTCTGCACCAGTAATCGCATACACGCGTCCAGCTGCTTGGGCTCGTCCTCCTCTAGCCTGATTTCTGCCAGCATTCGGTGGCCTCAACACAGCTCGTCCACCCATGTTGCACTCATTCTCCAAGTGCCCACTTCTTCTACATTTCGTGCAGAATTTTCCTCCCGTGAGTTGAGGGCAAGATGAACGATAGTGTGGCCCTCCACACTGGAAACAAGTGACGTTTCCCGGCTGTCCGGCAGTGATTAATGCTCTTGATCCACTTGCATTTGACTGACCTGGACGAGCGTAAGGAGTACTTCTCGTGTTGGCAGTACCCCTGGATACAATCGGCCCTCTAATCACCTGTGTTTGCTTCTTTTGTCGTTCCACTTCTGCCATATTCTTCTCCAATACTTTGGCTCTTTCCACCATTGCGGGAAATGACCGAATGCATAAACTTGATATCAACACCTTCAGATCGCTTCTTAATCCATTCTCAAATTTCCTACACTGCCACTCTTCACTAGTGGCCATCGTATTAAACCTCAACAACTGTTTGAAAGAATTTGTGTACTCGGATACAGATTTTCCCCCTTGCACCAACTGAAGAAACTCTACTTCCTTAGCATAGCGGACGCTGTCTGGGAAATACTCTTCATAAAATTTGTTTCTAAAAACCTCCCAGGTGATAGGAGCATGAGTGTCGGCCAGGATAGCCCTCACACTCGTCCACCAGTGGCTGGCCTCACCAGTCAACAAGTACTCAGTGAACGCCAATCTGTTGTCGTCAGGGCACCTCTTTGCATTATAAATCTTCTCAATGTCCCGCAGCCAATGATCTGCCTCATCAGGAAGGCATTTTCCATTAAATTTGGAGGGATGATGTTGAAGAAAGCTCTCCAAGCTCCATTCTGCAGTAGGCGGGGCAGCGTTAGAAGAAGAGGCTCCTGGTGTGCCTCTTGTAGCTGCAATAATCTCCATTAATTGGCGTTGTGTGGCCTCAGAATTTACGCGTGCGGCTTCTAAGCTTTGCAAAGCAGCTGCGTTCTGCTCCATTAAGGTGGTGTTCTGCTGATGCAGTCTCTCAATGACTGCCTCCAACATCCTAGTATTGTTGGGGGCGTCAGGCTCGTTAGGCTGAGGTGGGGGAGGAAGTCTAGGAGCCATTCGTTCTCTGGTCCATCAGAAAATGAACGTTAGAATTGTTCAAGAGTTAAATACTTCAATAACTCATTAAACATATAACAAGCACACAACGAAAACATAGTGCACTCATAACCCTACTTGTCCTTAAAAGAACAAAACTGCTCTGATACCACTAATGTAACATCCCAAAATACAGTAATCACTATAATTCAGAATTTATCACAATTAACAGTAACAGTAAACAGTCTTTGCGTAATTAACAGCTGCTCCAAAAGAAAACAGCACTTATATAAATAAACAGTACTGTTCAGTAACTTACAGTAGAGTTTACAGTGTTCAGAATTTCAGCAAAAATACAAAAACAGATCTGCAAGAACAAAAATCTGCAGAATTATATACAGGCTGCCAGAATACAGCACACCCAAAATTAACTACTGCTGCTACTACGGAACTAATCCCTACTGCTCCAATTTTACTTCAACGTCCACAAGGTTGGCATCCTCCAAATTTTCTTCTTCCAGTACTTGCTCAAGGGATGCACCACCATCTGCTCACATCCACAACGGATGATCATTGCATTTCGACAAGACGGATTATACATGGACATTAGACAACACAAAGGAAATGCAAGGGTAAGCTTATAATATTTAATTTATAAAATCAACACATACAGTTACATATCAATCCACACATTCAACATGTAAGCTCATCAATTAACAATCATATAGATACGTATAAACGACAGACCGTCCGGACTGTATGAACCGTGTAGCTACAGGCGTCCGTGCACCCGAGTGGTGTGGTAACTGTATTACACTCGACAGCTGCCACTCGAGGTTAACTCTATCCAAAGTACCCCTAAGGAATAGAGCCTCCTGCCATTCCCACACATGACTACTCCCTTCTACGTGAAGATGAGTATCACGGAATATCAGGATGGACCAAGCCAGCATTAGCATGCCCACAGTCATACTTTACAAAACTCAATAATCAATCATATCAGAAACGTTCCTCCTTGGAACGCTAATAAAAATCCGTTTCCAATAATTCATTCCATATATCATTCACCATATTAAACCGTTCACTGATTCACATTTTCGTTCTGTGTTCCACTCTCTTAAATTTCACGAATGTTCATCACTTAATCAACAGGAACTTAACTTGTTACAGTACTCCTACATCCTCGTTTCTGAACAAAAGAAACGAACCATTTCTTCACTTGATACGTTTCAACACTTAATAATTTGAAAATACTGATCTTTAAAAGATATGGATGATACTTAGAATATTTTGAAGGTAAAGAATCCAGGTGGAATCCAAAGGATAGAAACCAGTAAGAAAATGTTTAGATAAACAGTCAATATAATTGATTTCAGAAAACAACACTGCCAGTCAAAGAACAAACGTTAACTAACAATTTGGACGAACGCCAATTACGTTCGCTCAGAATTCAATGGTAAGGACGAGCGTTCAATTGTAAAACCGAACCCTGCTTTGGACGAACGCCAGGTATATGACCGAGCACAATCAGAACGAACGCTGGTAAAACCCAAGCGTTATCTAGGACGAACGTTTCGATATAGGACCGAACGCCAACTTGGACGAACGTTCAGTATAAGGACGAACGCTCTCTAGAACGAACGTTCGACATAAGGTCGAACAACCATAAGGACGAACGCTCGACATGAGGCCGAACGTCATTGAGGACGAACGCTCGACTTAAGGCCGAACGTCACTTATTTATAAAGTTTTAAATATTCATCTATACTGAGCAGAAACGAACGCTCACTCACTCAATTGGGGGACGCTCGTTCTCGAGCAGAATTCATTCCAAATGAATGAATTCCAATCTAAGTCATGTTAACCAAAAACCGAACGGTCTAAGACCGTACAGTGACGAGCGTCCTTTTAGCAACAGGGGATGATCAAAAATTTCAGATTTCTCAAACTTATCAGAAATTTTTCCAGATTTCCATTTTTCAACTTTATACTTTCATTTCCAGATTTAATTCCCTTCAAACATCATCATCGTGCAAATTTCAACATTTAAATCATTCTAACCATACAATAACCATTCTTCATTCATCCATAATCAACTCAACATGCATTTAAATCAAATTCAATATCAGATATAATTCATACAAGCCGTATCAGTTCATGACAGATCCATCCAAACCAGAATGCATATCAGATATCAGTAACCATTCCTAACAGCTCAACTTCATATTTTCACACATGCAAAACAACCCAGAATTCATATTCCATATCAGTAAACATTTCTAAACACTCAAACATCATGCTTTCCATATATGAATCTCAGATCATAAATCAACCAGTATAAATTAAACATATAAGCTTCCCTTACCCGGATTGGAATTCAAGTTTGTCCTAGATGTGAAATTGCTTCGTTCAACAAGCTTTTCCTTATACTCTTGACTCTTCCAAACTAAAATCTAATCAAATTTTACAGAACACTCAGTATACCAGTTTGCATGCAACTAAAAATCCTATTTTCCAGAAACCTAAAGGATGAACTTCAGCTAAGAGACTTACCAGGTTGGATGAAATTTCTATTCGGTCCAAGATGAAAATCAAGGCTGGACGAACTATCCTATGGTTTCAGAAAACTGATTGTAGTTGAAGGAAGTGAGTAATGGTAGAAGGAAGATGAAGGTTCTTTAGTGAGAAGTTAGAGGAGATGAAAGGTTTGGTTTTCTGAGGAAGATGAAGTGTGCGTGTGAGTGAGAGAGTTTCTCAAAACTCAGAATTTTGAGTGGATTCCACGTCAAACAGACTAGCGTCTCCCAGTCTGCCACCTGCACACCAAACTCTGATTTTGGAATTCTCTCCCATGACACTTGGCGTGTGTGCATGCACAGATTAGTGCGTTTTTAATGCACTGAAAGTGTGCAGTGGTGCGTGTTTCAGAGCGCGATGTGGCACTGTATTAGTGCACACCATAACAGTATATATTTTCAGCAGATTTGAAATGGAATTTAATAGGATAAGCATTTGATTATACTGCATAACTCGGGTTTAACAAGGAATTATCATTGCTAATTTTATAGGGTCTTACAACTGTTAATTGTAATTAATTCTGAATTATAGTGATTACTGTATTTTGGGATGTTACATAACAACATTGTTTTGAAATTGTTTTGCATATAATTCTTTTTCTTGAATATTCAATAAATTTATCGCTCTTTATATAAACTTATTAAATATCCAGTAAATATAATGACATAACTCAAAATTAATACTTGATATATTTAAAGTTTTAAAAATAGATGAATGAAACAAACTGGGTTTCCATATAAAATCAAATATAAGCTTATAATATAATAATAGCTCATCTACACTTTTAAAAATTAATTAAGTCTTTAATCTATATATATAATTAGTTATGCCGTTTATAGTTTGCGAATTTTATAAGCGAGTTCAAGTTAATTTACTGGTTCGAAGTCAAAGAAAAACAATATTTTGTATCGATTTAAATAATTTCAGGTACTCCTTATAAGTTGCAGAAGATCAAAATTATAATTTCTAATTTAAGACTCCAACTAAAAAATTAATCAGTTCAAGGTTTTTGTTTTTAAAAATATTAAACCTTAGCCATTAATACAATGGTTTACTGTAGAATGAAAAGATTGAAAAGTTTAAAAAGAAAAAATAATTTCAGTACAACAAAATGCAAAAAATGTGTATGTAATCATGATTGAAAGAGACAGGAAAGAAATAAATGTGCACAGTGAAAAAGATAATGAAGATAATATTAGTAAACAACATATTGTATGAATAAATGTAAATTTAATGTTCAAAATACTAACGGTGATGCAGAGTCTAGAATTCCATGGACGTCTCTTTGCCCTTATCGTCTCAATTGAACAGCCGTGACGAAATGATAGTATAATAATAATTATTATTATTAATATTATTGTCATACTAATAATATAGGGAGGATAATGATAATTTATTAGACTAAAATTTTTTATTGTGGGAATTTCAATTTCTTTTTTTGTGCGCTCTGTCTCAGTATATTAAAAAGAAAGAAAATGGTCAGTGTTTCCGTGTGTGAGGCCCAGAAATATTACTCTGCTAATTATCTGTCCAAAATCATCATTTCACGCCACGTCACACGCTCAGTGCATTAAAAACGCACCAAGCGCTGCATGCACGCATGCCACTTGTCACGTTGGAAGTTTCTGAAGTCAGAGTGGGGGTGCAGGTGTCCGAAAATGAGACGCTCGTTCGTCTGGAATTGGAAGGAACAAAAGTGGTTTTTCGAAAACCCTTCCACTCACCTGCACCATTCATCTTCTACCTCTGAACCCAAACCTCCATTTTCTCCATCTTCTCTCTAAAGCTTCCAACTTCTCTCTACGAAAAATCTCACGTTTATTCTCCAATCACAGTTTCAGAACCATAGGAACGCTCTCTGAGACGTGGGCGTTATTTTGGACCGAATAGAAGTAGGATCTAAACTGGTAAGTCCTCTCTTCCCGTCATTCGTCCCTTAGGTTTCATGCGAACCAGTTTCTGGGTTCATGCATGAGTAAGATCTGAGTTATTTTGATTTTTGTGTATAGATTTAAGTGGAGTTAGTAAGTGAACCTGGAGTAGAAAGCTATTAGAGGAAGCACCATAACCTTGCATTAGGGCGAACACTGCTAACCAGGTAAGGGAAGCTTATATGTTTAATTTATACTTGTATGTTGTGTAATCTGGATTGCATGTATGAAAAGTATGATGTTTGAGCTGTATGGACGACCACTGTTATGGAATATGATTTCTGATTTTGATTGATCTGCATGTTGGTTTGATACGTATGAAAAATGGATGTTATGTTGTATGAAGTAAATCTGTATTTTGATGTTGAATATGAAGTTACTGGAATGCATGTTATAAAGTTTATAAATTGAAAATCCTATGAATTATAAAGTATAAATTTAAAGGTTGAAAATCTGGAAATTTGTTAAGTTTGAGAAATCTGAAACTTAAATCATCCCCTTGATAAATGACGCTCGTCATCGTACGGTCATAGACCGTTCGGTTTCCCTTAAAATAACTTAGAATGGAATTTCTTTCATTTGGAAAGAATTCTGCTCGAGAACGAGCGTCCCCAATTGAATGTCTGAGCGTTCGGTTCAGCTCAGCTGTATATAAATATTTGAAACTTTATGAATACGTAACGCTCGGTCTTTAACCGAAGCGTTCGTCCTTAATAGCGTTCGGCCTTATGTCGAGCGTTCGTCCTTAGTATCGTTCGGCCTTATGTCGAACGTTCGTCCTAAATAGCGCTCGGTCTTATAACGAGCGTCCGTTCTAAATCTCGCTAGGTCTCATACCAAGCGCTCGTACTAATTGGATAAATGTCTGATAAAATAGCGTTCGTTCAAAGTATTAAGTATTTATTTTCTTTACGTTCGTTCAATTCCTGGCATTAGTTTTCATATGCAAATCTCTTCAAATAAAATTCTAAGTGTTCTTGACCCTCCATTGTGCATTAAATCTGGACCAAGTTTTTATCACTATTATTTTCTAAGTACCCGTACACTTCAAGTCGAGTCAGTTCATTTAACTGGCCAAACAGAAATTACGTTCGTTACATATATTTTCCTGAGTATCCAGTAACTTCATTTGGACGTTCGTCCTAAGTTTTCAGTGGACTGAGCGTTCGTCATTTTTTTACTTCTAAATCTAAAGATGAAAAAGATGATGAAATATGATAAATTAAAGTGTGAACGCCATATGGAGCGAATTTATGATGTTGGATTTTGGACGAGCGTTCCAGGGAGGAATGTCTCATATATGATTGAATATTGAATTGGTAAAGTATGACTGTCCGTGATACTCATCTTCATGTAGAAGGGGGTAGTCATGCGTGGGAATGGCAGGAGGTTCTTCGTTCATCGCTTAGTTATGGGCGAGGGATTAACCTCGAGTGGTAGCTGATTAGGTATATCCCGGCTAATACACCACTCGGGTGCAAGGACGCCTGTAGCTACACGGTTCATACAGTCCGGACGGTCGTCTAGAATATATATAAATTTACTATGTTACATTATGTTGAATTGTATGTTGTGCGTGTGCATTTGAAATGTTGAATGAGTATGTTGAATGTATGAATTAAATATTATAAGCTTACCCTTTCGTTTTCCTTGTGTTGTCAATTGTCCTTGTACGTTCGTCCTGTCTTGCAATGATCATCCGTTGTGGATGTGAGCAGATGGTGGTGCGTCCCTTGAAGAAATGCTGGAAGAAGAAAATTTGGATGAAGCTAATCTGGTGGAAGTAGAAGTAAAGGCCGAGCCTTAGAGCGCTCGTTAGATTAGATTGTAAATGTTTAGTTTATTTTTGGACGTTCGGTTATATGTTTTGGTAAAACCGTTCGTTATTAGCGCTCGTTGTTTTGAGCTGTATATTGAAACGCTGCCTCTTAAGCCGTTTGGATTTTGGAACTCGGTTATTTGTAAAGACTGCTTAATTACTGTTAATTGTAATTAATTCTAATTTATGGTGATTACTGTATTTTGGGATGTTACACCGTGCTAAAAGAAAAAAGAAAGAGAAATTGAAAGATAAGCCCGGGATTGCGGTGACAAATCCATTTTGCACACCTCATTGGAAGAAATACCGAACATCTACGCATGCCCTTATAATAGTATGCTGAAGTGATGTGATGTCTCTGTGTTGTGTGTTCTGTGTTTAAGACATAAATGTTTTTTTTTGTTTTTTCTATTGGTTTACATCTTGAGATGGATTCATCCATCACCTTCGATTGTGTTGTGCTGTGTGTTGTGTATGTGACTCTTGATTCTGTCCACCACAGTCCAAAGAAAAAGTAGCTTTCAACCCTGTACTAGAATGGTGTATATTTTATTCTGGTTTTAAATCTTGTACACAAAATTAATGTAGTTTAATTGTCATTAAAAAATGTTTAAATTTTTTAACGGTTTGTACATGTGTACATTTACTTTTCGTATCTCCACGTCCAAGAACTAGATCTCTTCAGCAGCCAACAGACACAGAATTTACAAGACCGGTTTTTGCTCCTTATCTTAAGCTTCTGTAAAAGTTTTATCTCGCCTTCACACAACATTGCCACCTACCATTTGCTGTAGTTTTTTTGGTTTTTCAAATCTTGGGGTTGTTGAAAGTTTTGAACTTTCTTGATTCAATTGCAAGTATGGTCTTGAATGCATACTTCTAAGAAAAGGGTACCTTTCAACTTTTTGAACGCTTCTTCTTCGTCATGTATGTATCTATGTACTTGATGAGCATGTGCTGCCTCGTGTCATTGGATGTGTGAATTTTCTTAACTCATTTCACAGAGGTCATGCATTATTCTGGCTCCTACTGCTGCTTCTCTCTGCATCCAAGACCTGGTGTCGGTTTAGACTTAGAATTCCTGATTCCGGATTGTTGAAGTAAGTAAACTTATTACCAGTGTTTGGTTAATGGGAGATTTATTATTCAGTATTCTCTTGAGATTTATTAGTGTTTGGTTTTTCTTCCTTAATTTGAATTTTCCTGAAGAAATTATGGTTATTGTATTCTGCTTATATTAAAGAAAATTTTAATTTTATTACAGCTGTAATATATGTATGTGTGTGTATGTATATGTATGTATGCGTGCGTGATTTATTTATTTACTGATAGTTATTATGTTTTTTCAGTGTTTAATTGTCTTTTTCTGCTGTGAATCTGACAAGTTTTAAGGACATGTTTGGATGTGTATCAGGTAGATTGGTATTCAATTGCTAAATGTTCAGTGTAATGTTTCTGCTCTTGGCTTTCTGGAGTTTTCGTGGAATTCTATCACACATTCCAGATTCTTGTTTAAATAGGTCTATTGTTCCGTAGATCTGAATCATACCAGTGAGAAGAAATTTTCAGTGAAATTGGGTGTTGGGATTTTGGATTTAACTGACGAGGAGGCTAATTCACGTGTTTGTTACGGTATAGGTGTGAGGTGGAGACCCCTTCAATCCTCTGACATTTGCATGTTCTGAATTTGAGAAGCTTAATAGGATTTTGCTGAAGAAATTTAGGATCTGCATTAATTTGAATGGGGCATTCTGCAGCCGTATGGGACTATAGAGCAGCAACTGAAATTACAAAGGACTGGAATGGAATTGATCAAGTTCTGCTTCGGACCCCAAGGGGTTCTTCGGCACGGGTGAGAAATTGTTCATTGCAAAACTGGTGTCGGTTTTAACATTTGGTAAAGTTATGATTTTAAAATTTAATTACTACGATTACTTAGATTAACTGTTTTTTCTCGAAATTAGGTAAGCTTACATGGGGCGCAGGTCACTTCATGGCGGAATGAGCACGGGGAAGAACTTCTATTCACAAGCAGCAAGGTATGTCTTTCAATTTTGATTGAAAATCAATTTGTACATTTTAAATTATATGAATTTTGTTAGTTGTCAGCGCTGATAAGGAAAACATGTCAATATTTCATAATCTTGCTTTCTGAAAATTTTCATTTTGGGATAATCTGCATTATATTGCAACTGGCATGTGAAGGGCATTTGCCCAAATAATCAATAAATTTAAGAAGAGTTTGGATTTTGATGAATCATAGTATTCTATGCTGTCCATCAATCACATCGATGCAAGAGAAAAACAGGGAAGAATGGTGCATTGTAGTGCTTTTGTCCTTTGGAACCACTGGGGTTGAATACTGGTATAATGAAAAACTTTGACGGCAAAACCAACTTCTTAACTGATGCTTTTGTAGGAACACAGAACTTTAATCAATTATACTTTTTAAAGAGGCAAGTAGTAATAACTAACTGTTTTGTTTCCTTTTCCATTATCTGTAGGCAATTTTCAAGGCTCCAAAAGCAATTCGAGGAGGAATTCCCATGTGTTTTCCACAGGCAAGCTTATTCCTTTTTACGTTCATTTTATATAACTTGTAACATGCATACTTACATATCTTGAGCTGAATTTGTTTCACAGTTTGAAAACTGTGGATCGCTGGAGCAGCATGGTTTTGCAAGAAATAGAATGTGGGCAATTGATGAAAACCCTCCTCCTCTTCCTGGGAATGACTCCAGTGGGAAATCCTTCATTGACCTGGTGCTAAAATCATCTGAAGAAGATATGAAGTGCTGGCCACACAGGTATGAATAGCATGATGTGACAGTATAACAGGGATATCCACTCTCCATGTGTTTGATAATTTGAATCTGGCATATATGCACTCGATATTACTTTTTCCTGTGTTTGGCAGTAAATTTCAAGCAGTAGTAATCTAACGATTGTTTAATAATTGTACCAGTTTTGAATTCCGTCTTCGGGTGTCTCTTGCAGCAGATGGGGACCTGACTTTGATATCTAGAGTCAGGAATATAAATGGCAAGCCATTTAGTTTCTCATTCGCGGATCACACATACTTATTGGTTTCTGACATTAGGTATGGATAATTCTTTGTTGTACTTGGTCTGCATTCCCTTTTCTGAGTGTGTGGGATGATGTCCAACCATCATTTTTCTTTTCCATAGTAAATTGATTGCTGAACACTTGATGGGAGTTTTATTAGCACTAATGGTACTTCCTTGTTCAATATTTATAGTAGACAAATATATTTGGTTTTTGTTCTGAAACGTGTAGTTTCTGCATTTGCTGAATGCTTTAAATTGTGGGATTTTAACATTCAAGCAGATCTTAGAGGACTGTTTCTCTTCTTTAGAAACTAATAACAACTTACACTCTAATCATTTGAAACTAGCATGGATACTCTATATATTAGGTGGATTCTTCTCCGAATACTGGAATTATGAGTTTTATTTATGTCAGTTATCGGGAAATATGTAAACAAGTGATCAGTCGTAATGAAAGTACAAAGTTCTTACACAGCCTATAGAATTTGTAAGCATTTGAAGCAAACTACTGTTTGCAATGCTTGTTACCTATATAGATTCTTGTTTACATATTTTTACTTGAACTACCTCTCTTTTGATTGTTTTAGAACAGGAAATTTTATTTTAAGATTGACAATCATTATTAACGTCACATTAACAATTTTTATAGTGAGATAAGGATTGAAGGTCTGGAGACACTGGACTACCTAGACAACCTTTTCAAAAAAGAACGATTTACTGAACAAGGAGATGCAATAACATTTGAATCTGAGGTAAACCCTTCTAGGTTATATTGATGTTAACAAAATGTAGACATTTATAGTTCCATGCTGCAATTTAAGCTATTACTTCAGGTTGAGATAAATAGAGCACTATATTCCTGGCCTATGCTGCAGTTTTGTCAATCACACACAGTATCCACTACTAAAGTCTTTTGGTTTTGACACAATGAAGGCTAATGAAGATGTTTTTAATATCCATACTTCCTTCATGGCAGGCGGATCGAGTTTATCTTAGCTCTCCAAACATAATTGCAGTGCTAGATCATGAGAAGAAGCGAACATTTGTTATAAGGAAGGAAGGTCTCCCTGATGTTGGTAAGCTCTAAGTAGCAAATTTTTTCCACAAACAAAATACAAACGTAGATAAGGTTTCGAGTTGTAGAAAATATAAAATCAGTCCTTTTCATCTTAACTTTTATGGTGTGTTCAGCTGTGTGGAATCCATGGGAAAAGAAATCAAAATCCATGGTAGATTTTGGTGATGAAGAGTACAAACAGATGCTTTGTGTTGACGGGGCGGTGATAGAGAAACCGGTGAGCTTGAAGCCGGGAGAGGAATGGACCGGTCGGCTGCAGCTATCAGTTGTGCCATCAAGTTTTTGCAGTGACCGTGAAGTGGTCTTTGAGGAATTGTACAAAATGGGTCTGAGTTAATGCTGCTACTACATCCAGCAATGTAGCAGCATCTAGTTGTAGAAATAGTGCTGTTCAGTAGGAGTGTCAGGTTTTATGTTGTTATGATCTTAGGCTAGAAATAGTGCTTTATAGAGGCCTATGTTTTTTGTGAGAATGGCTTTCAAGTGTTACCAGGTCATTAGTCAGTTGGTTCCTTCCGTTCTGCTATGGATGCTCCTTCTTTAAGCATTAGATTTGTTGAGTTGGTGCCGAGTTTATTCTCTCCATGGATTTGATGATATGTTCCACGGCATGGATAATTTAGCTTTGGTGTTCCAATTTGCTTATATTGGATGGTTACGGCTATGATCTGCCTCTCATGACAGAGATAAAACGAGTGATTAGTGGACAATGTGATCATGCATCTTTTTTTGGCATTTTCCATTTTACAGTGATACGTGCATAATTCAATAACCTTCACATAAATTTTGTATACTCACTGTTTTTATTTCATGGTTAGTTGGCTGAATTATGCTATAAATGGCTTTTAAAGTAATCTAGAAGTCAATATTTTTATTATAAATGATGTTTACAATTGAATGACATTGTCAAGAATTCTGATGTTGACTGTGATGTAATTGAATTCATGTCTGTATTCAATAAAGTGGGTCAAAAGTGGTGCGTCAAAAAGCAATAGCACTTCTCCTGCTTGAGATTCGAGACATTGCGGTTGGTTATTCAAACTATGAATCGGTATTTACTTTTTTCCAACTGAGCTTCATATGTTCATCTGCACTTATAATTATCTTAATTTTTTCATCATTTACCAGTGGTTTCTTTTAAGAGGTAAAATTTTTGTGTTCAATTATATTCTCGTTATATCACTCTCCATTCATAATTCTCATAACTTCAAACTTATTTTTATAAATAGTTAGTATTATAATATATTTTTTAATGAAGTCTGGTATTAGTTGAAAACAAACTCAACCATCAAAATACTTTCCTTTACCATAGAAATAATCCTAAAATTCTCTTGATCATTAACTTTCAGGTTAACTTTTTCTGTGAAATTTTTTTCCCAGAAAAATTAACATTTTTCCATACAATATTATTACTTCAAATACTTTTTTTTCTTCTAAATCTGTATTAGTGATGTTTCAAACTTACAGTATTCAACTCTACCAAAAAACTTCAGTATTCCGCTCTAGCATACGTATTTAAAAGAAATAAAAAAATGTTAACTTAATTAAATTACTTTATATTTACCAGGATTTAGAAATTACTATAAATTATTTACTTTTTATATTTACATAATTAATCAGTTTAACTCGTTATATCAAGACTTTAACTGCAATACAAACATTTAACACCAAAGCTGTCTTTATCAAACTGTACCGTACCCAAAAAGGAAATTTAGGAAACTAACCACTGAAATTAGTTAGCAATTAAATTGTCAATACTGATGTCATTGCTTTTTCTGAGGATGCAATCACCATGTACACACACTCCACCAACCCAATGATTATTTCGATTCTAACTTCAATCATTAATTCTTCATTCGTTGAAGTGTCAGATCATTAGTTCCATTCTACACGTCTTATTTTGGGGGATTGGTGGAAATTCAGAAAGTGGTCCCAAAATAAATCATAATTTTGCTACCTTTTATTCATAGTGATAAGGTGACAGAAATGAGAAACGAATTCTACAACAATTTTCCGTTTTATTCAGCACCGTATGCTAAAAACAAAATTGTTCCACGTAAATACAAGAGAATTCTCCTCCATAACCAAAAAAAAGCACAAATGCTGAAAGAACGGACCTACAAATCTGGACGTGACCACAGGTAATAATAATCATAGCATCATTTCTGCTATAAAAACTATACACCTCGTCGATACTCCAGTTGCTTTGTGTTCTCCAGCAAAATCTGTCAGCCATCAAAGAAACAGGATTTAAGCAGTGAAATTAATGTAAAACTTGTTTGGACTCCTCTTAGTATAATCACAAAAGTGTCAGCAGGTTCTTACTTCTCGAATGTAGTTTGCTATTGCTTTGCAGCCTTCGATTGCCAGTTGCATAACATTTTCCAAAATGTCAATTGGTAGTTTAGAATCCATCTATAGACAGTAACAACAGTAATTAGTGCAAATAAAATTAAACTAGGAGCTTTTCCATTCTAAACTACGGAATATGGCAGGGAGTGAACGAATGAAATAAGCTGGATGAGAAAAGAAAAGCATTGCATGCTTTTCATAATAATGATAGTAGTAAATTTCTGATTAAAACTTTGAAGGTTCACAATCTCAACCAGCCTTTACATAGTGGCACGTGTTCGAAACAAATTTAACTCCATAATATCAATCTAAGAATGGGAGCAATAAACTGACTGATAAACTGTCATTGGAAAAAATCTATGCCAGCCCCACCAAATGAAGTTACCCTCCCTCTCTGTTTTGTGGACCATACATGAATTTCATCCTATAATAAGGTGGCGGAAAGAATATATCAACTATATTTCTTCAGTCAAAATTTAAAGTATCAACAAAAGATCTGCAACTAAAAAAGTAAAAGATGCTGAACTGGAATTCCAAATAAAGAGTTACCAAGTATGATACTAGTGAAAATTAAGTTACACTTGATCAAACATTAACTCAGACTAAAAAGAAGATTTGTCATAACATAACTCCATCAAAGGGTACAACAGCAAATCACTCTATCAGGAACCTTCGTAAGAAGTATCTGTTGATTAAAAAACAACTGATATTTGAAAAAAGATTCATGTGTACAGCAAACTATTAAGTTGTTAAATCTGAGGCGAGCTTAGATAAGCTTCTTTTGGGGATTTCCGAACATGCACCTATTCCCTCGAGTAATCAAGGGTTAAAACTCTACTGTTCTCTCCAAAATCTCTAATAACAAGAACAGTTTTTGAAGGAAGAGGAATTACAGCTTCAACACCACCAGACTCTTTACTACGTGAGTACCAATGACTGAGAGAGCAATAAAAAGTTTTCCTTTCTGTTGAACTAATTTACCTGGTTGACTACACAATAGATACAGAGAAAATAACAAGACATGAATTAACCTGAAGCAGTGTTACTTTATCCAACTTTGGCAGAATTCCTAGGGTTACATCAGGACCTCCAGCACTGTCTTCTACATAGTTCAAATCTGTACACATTCAGAAACCTTTAATAATTAGGGCAGCCCGTGCATCAGAAGTAGACAGAAACAAAACAGACATACCACACTTGTATTTAGCCAGTTCAAATTTAGAGTAAATACAGATATATACCAAGCAGACTTGTGCTGTTAAGGTATCCGGCACTGCAGGATGTTAGAAGATCACGCATAGGGATCCCAGCATCGGCAAGGGCCAAAGTTGCAGCATTTATACAAGCAGATCTAGTTCCTATAAAAGACATGTCAACATCACCCAAAATTAATGTACATATTAAATGAGTAAAGAGAGAAAATAAAATGGCAATGACAGAAGAGAATCACAAGATCCCATAAGTCTTAGTTACCTCCATCTGCTTGGAGAACTTGGACATATATATCTATCTGCAAATTTAATAAGTAAAACATTAGGGAGGACTAGGGGAAAGCAAAGCACATGACAAAATAAGTTCTTAATGTGTAATAAAACCTGAGATCGAGGCAATAGATGTGTCAATATAGATGCTTCCATGGTTTGCCGAATAACCAGGGAAATTTCAGTTGATCTCCTGTAGAATGAGAACTTCAAATCACGTAGTAAAAAATAAGAAGTGATCCTATTATCCTTCTGTAAGAGAACCTTACAATGAGAACCATATTAAAACTATGAAGGAAAAGCAAAACAGGATAACATTTATATCTGCAAACATTGATAGTTAAGCCATTCAAAACTATTCAGTGAGTTTTGGCCAAAGATTACTCAAAAAAGTCAAAGCTTGCAAAAAAGATTAAAAATGAGAAAAGGCAGTAAAAGGGTGCATGGGGTTAAGCTTTTCATTGTTTTATGATACATAACCCATTGCTGAGCCTGTAGTCAGCTATATCAAAGGCATGGAGCAGCCAGCCCCAAAAACACTACAATACGTTAGTGGATAGCAAGATAGTTGTTACATAGAAAATTATGAATGCAAGATTAAACAAAAAATTATACTGTATCACATGAACGAATGCAATATATATATATATATATATATATATATATATATATATATTACTAATTAATAATATATATATTACTAATTAATAATCAAAATTTATACTCTAAAAGTCTAAACATGCATTACCACCATTGCTATTAAATTCTTACCTCAGTAAAAAGATCAAAAAGTCCAATTTACAATTTACAAGGCACTCTTAAGATAGATTCTACTAATGCAACATTCACTATCATCCTAGTAGTCTATGCTCCAATACCATTTTGATAAGTATAAAACTACGAATATATAAAAAATAAGTGAAAGGTCAAAAAGAATAGGAAGTTAAACAAAAGCAAGTAAATGAGCAAAACCTGTCACCCTTTGATTTCCTCATGCGATCTCCAGTGCTAAAATTAGTCATGCTGTACTCACACCGAACCTATAGACATACATTGCACATAAGCAACAATTAAGTTTTTGTTACAATTCATATAAATACAGACAACAAAACTTAGAAAAAGAAAAACTACCAGAGCATGGTTGGTTATTTGGCTTCTATTTTGCACCTGAAATGCAGAGAAGTTACTAAAGAAAAACAGCAAATCATCTAAAGCTCAACTACAACATCAAAGTTTTTTAAATGTCTAAACCAACTAACACTGAAAAAGGATAGTTAACAATCCTTAAATTACATAGACAAATTTTCATTAGCAAGGTAAATAATTAAACAGTACCTCTCTAGGGCCATAGACAGCAGCAATAACTTTTGTATTACCCATCTCAAACATGGCAGAACTGTTTTCAAAATAAAAAAACTTTATGGTCAAATGCTTCAAATGATATCACAACTTAATTTTCTAAAAAGCTAAAATTCATTTACCCATCTGCTTTGGATACAGCACCAATTTCTGCACGAATTTGTCGCATCTACAATATACCATAAAGAGAGGAGAAAAAGTTAAAGGCAAAAGATCAGTAGAGAAAGAAATATAAAATCATAGATTTAGATCCTCTGCAGTGAAGGAATAACACTTTAGAGGATAAACTGCAGTAATAGTCATTGAGATTTTAATAACTTCATAGTTTCTTATACATGTACATATATTTTATCACACTCTTAAATACTAAATTTTTAATAAATAGTAATAACTTCACCTTATCCTCTAAAGTGCATCTCCTCATTTTAAATAGTCGAATCCCAAAATCATGTCCAAATCACAGCTGTTAAATAGGACTGAATTCCATAGGCCAGACCTTAAAATGCTGCTTTCAATTAGCTCATTTTGTCATAGGACCAAGTTCATATATCTCACTAAAAAAGGTTGGTTAGACATCCTTAGGGTTAGAACCCTCCATTTTCTTACTTTTATCATTTGCCAAACTACAACATTTGTAGCTTTTAAGTGATAGGTTTTAATGTTTATCAGAACTAAGGTTATTGACTGCTTCTAATCTGTTTATATGTTTTTTTGCAGTTCAAAATGTGCCCTTACACATTTCCATTACCCATGGCATGGCTCATCTATGTATAACCCATATGCAGAACTATCTACAGATCTTATATATACTAATTAACATAAAGCTTCAGTAATTCATGACTATGTAAGAATTCATGTAGGATATTATTATTTATTAATACTCCGCATTTCATACGCTTCATGAGTATTCTTGAAAGATCTAAAGGAACCTTTTTTGGAATGAATATTAAGTGAAGAAAAAAAGGAGGAAAAAAAAAAGCCCAAGAAAAAAATAATAGCTGTACCTCCATGGGTCTGCGACCATCCAGTCGAAGTCCTTCTGGGCTGACGTATTCCATCCTCAGGTCAATCTATGGCAGAGACAAAAAGGAGACAAAGATGAGACATAAGCAGCTGGATTTTGTTTTATTTTGCTTTATATTCTTCGCTTCCAAAAAAAAATGATATTTTCTACTAAAGTTATTGAAACAAAATGGTGAGATTTTGCAGAATCTGTGTAAGGACTTGGATTTGAGTCAGCAAAAAGGGGATGACAAGTGGCAAAAGATGAGAGGTTGAGTACTTTAAAATAAAAATTGAAACATTGATTTTTAACTCATTCCTCTTGTCTGAGAAACCATTCCTCTTCCTGCAAGCTCTCTCCTCCCCCTATATCTTCTCCCTTTCCCTTCTTCACACTGAACCATTAAATTCTCGATTAGGTGCTGCCCCAACGATCACAAAGTTGCGGGTCTTGCTCTTAGTCGATCAATTTCTCTAATCAGAACCGGTAAGAAAACCCCCTTTCTCATGTGCCCTAGGGTTGTAAGCATGTGATTGAACTTGTTGCATGCAACCCATTTCGTTTTCTTCCGTAATCTAGCTTCTATTGGGTTCTAAGATTCGTTTTCTATCATCAACCTCATTTGTTTACGTACTTACCTAGGCCTTTTATTAATTACATTAAATCTATATCATCATAAGTACACAAAGGGTCCCACCCCTTATTAATTCCAACGTACCAAAATCCCTCCCCTGTCAATGTCCTATTAATCCCACCATATGGCCCACATCATCTAGGCTAATTCAAATTTTTTTTAACACCAACGACTTACTACTTTTCAAACATACCTCTAAACCTAGTATCTACCATTCAACAACTGGAATAATTTTCAATAGGTTATTAATCTTGCCCAAATTCATTGCCACTTCCAAATGAAATAACCTTCAAATTCCATGGTCAACATTATCCTATTCAGCAACAGAGTTCATGCAGTCACAATAACTGATGTGTAGCATCTAATATGAAATCCAAAGATTAACCATTCATGTCATATTATAGTACTCACAACATTTATGATTGCACCGATCACACACAACCAAAGCATCCATAGCCAACTTATATTAACTATACATATAAAGAGACACAGTACATCGATCATGCAACTTTATTCAAACTTACCTATAACTCAGTTTTATTTACCTATACTACAACATTTATCATTTGATTATCATCCATCAATTGATTTAATGCATTTAAAAGTGACAGGACAACATTCCAATAACGCAATATTGCTCACAGCACCATGCTCTCTTCACTTTCAAGCACATTATTACAATACACATGGATTAAATCTTGGCATTTATCACTTCCACATTTAAAACATCTATTTCATGACTCCAGCAACAATTTTACACGATTTAACCCAATCATTCCACATTCTATCATCATTGTACATGTAGAACATAGTACACATATTCACTTTTATATTTCTTATCTCTAAGAAACAGGAAATAAAAAACATCAGTCACCAATCAAAATTGTACCAGTCTCCAAATAAACTGCCCAAGATAGCATCTAGTTAATTTCAGTCAACTTTAATCCATAAATACACTAACTATTAACCCATAAATAACCACTAGAATAGACAGGAAGGATGCACAATAGAGACACCCTTAATAGGTTAATGAGGCACCACGACAGGTACAAAGGCACTTTGTAATATCACATACAGGCAACACTCATCAAATAACATTTACTCACTACTAAAGCATTCACACCCAAGATGAAGTATGCACCAGCCAACATCCTCACATACAACCCAAATCTAATATACAATCTACCACAAGCAATTATGCACTCAACACAGGATACAACAACATTACATTAGTACAACTAGTCAGTAAGTTGAAGACTAATCTCACATCATACAAAAACACGACCTTTTCTTGTGGCAATTGAGCACGACGAGCAGTGGTGGAATAGAGAGCAGGGAATGAAAGAGCGCCACCTACCAACGAACCTCCATCAACATCCACACCACCAAACGTGCACCGTGAAACCGCAATGTTGAATCGACTGACCGCCACCACTCCTGACGTAAACGCCAACTTCCACGAGTCACCACCCTACCGCAAGCGCCACGAACCCTAGCCACCAACGAACCCACCTCCGCGTTAGGAACACAACAATGGCTTACGGTGACCAACCTCAACTTAGGGCAAAGACAGGGAAGGGGAGAGAGGGATCTCTAAAATTGGGGAGACGAGAGAAGGGGAGAGGGGGAATTCTGAAATTTGAGAATTTGGGGCAAAAAAAACCCAAATTTCTGATTTAACCTATAACTGACATTACCGAAGGCCTACATGCCTTCGGTATATTATGTCCACAAAATTTTTCCGAAGGTCTAAAGGCCCTCGGTAAATAACCGTCGATAATAACGCTTTTTCCTGTAGTGACCTTAGTCATCATAAACATAAGCATTTATTTCATAAAATTCATCAAGACAAGCATCCTATCATGTTAAGACTCTAGACACGTCCGGACATAGAATGTATGTAGAGCTGGGGCGGGTTGTGCACTTGTGATGGCCTCTACTACTTTGCAAAGCCATTGCCGAGGGGTTCCACCCGACCATACACAAGGCTAGTCCGTTACCGCGGAATAGACCTCCAGTGATAGCGTCTACCCTAGGACCTCCCACTACTCCCACCACACGCGTCAATCCTCTCTAAGTGAGAATGAAAGACCGTTGGAGTGTTAGGAATAACCCCCCATATGGAAGCCTCTTACATTCATTCAATACACTAACTGATCCCACCGAGAGATCTAAATTTCCGATTCAATCCTACCATTTTAAATCTTATGATATTCCTTTTGGATCAACAATGTACATGATAAACCACTTATAACCATACACTTTCAACCAATCTGGATCACATGAAGATGCATTCATAAATTGTAACCGAAATATTTAAATAACATAACTTACTGGAATGAGAGAAAACATAACAGAAAATATCACCACTGGACGAACACTATTTGGACGAGCGCCAAGAGCCCTTGGGAGGACACTGTTTGAACGAACGTCCAAAACCCATTGGTCGGACACTGTTTGAACGAACGTCAAAATCCCTTGGGCGGACTTTGTTTGGACGAACGCTCAACGATCAAACATGAAGACCGAGCGCTAGCGATCACTAACCAATATCAAGACCGGACGCTTAAGATTCAACCCTAAGAATACAAACTTAAGGCTGAACGCTCACAATCGCAACTAAACCAAGGCCGAACGCCACCAACATGAACGCTCGCTATTACTTATGGACGCTCGCTACTAATTCAACCTCTGACCGAACGCTAATTAAACCATCAACTGAACGAACGCTACTAACCAACACCTGAGCGATCGTTACTAAACCATAACTTGAGCGATCGTTATTTAAACCAATGACCGAACGCTGTTAATATCATCCCCTAAGACCGAACGCTCCCCAGACAAGGACGAACGCTAATCAAACCAACATTTGACCGAACGTCACTCAGCACATGGCATGACCGAGCGTTCAAATCCGACATGGACGAACGGTCAGTTTGCGCATTCTGCAGAATTCTGCAGAATTATGCAGAATTCTGCAGAATGGTAACAGAACCTCCCTTTGACCATTTCTAACCACTTTTCTCAACTTCTTAGACTCTTAATTCTCGTTTTAGACTTAATTAAACTTGTCCAACTGATTCTAAGCATTCCTACTACCATTTTTAAGTGATTAAAGTTCACTTTCAGCTCCAAAACACTAACTTCAACAACTTAGGGACCCAAATTTGATTCTACTACTTGGAACATGTTTCCGACCACTCTTATGTTTCTAACAAGTCACAATGGACTTGTCTAGGCTGCCCAAACAGTCCAGGAACACTGCAGCCTTCATTTACTCAAAATCCCTACCTCACTTCCTCTAAAATGGCCTAAAATTGACCCTAAAGACACTTTATTTCCTTTCTAACAGCACTACCATAAAATTTTCACGCTAAAACAGTTCCAACATACACAATTCCATCATTCTAAGTCATTCCAAACAGTTTATAGACATCAATCACCAAATACACATAACACACACTTCCATACATGCATTTCAAGTTTAGCTAGAACCAAGTTCATGCTTCCACCACAAACCACTACAAATTTTATCATGCATTCACTCCACACAGTAAAATCAAAAGTAGAACTAGCTCCCCTTACCTCTAGTGTAGACAACCAAGCTCAAGTAGGAACCCTAGACCACTTGCTTGCACTCTCAAAATGTTAGAATCACCTATAAATCATCAATTGATGATAGAAAACGAATCTTAGAACCCAATAGAAGCTAGATTACGGAAGAAAACGAAATGGGTTGCATGCAACAAGTTCAATCACATGCTTACAACCCTAGGGCACATGAGAAAGGGGGTTTTCTTACCGGTTCTGATTAGAGAAATTGATCGACTAAGAGCAAGACCCGCAACTTTGTGATCGTTGGGGCAGCACCTAATCGAGAATTTAATGGTTCAGTGTGAAGAAGGGAAAGGGAGAAGATATAGGGGGAGGAGAGAGCTTGCAGGAAGAGGAATGGTTTCTCAAACAAGAGGAATGAGTTAAAAATCAATGTTTCAAAACTAATGTAATTTTATTTTAAAGTACTCAACCTCTCATCTTTTGCCACTTGTCATTCCCTTTTTGCTGACTCAAATCCAAGTCCTTACAAACGACATCAATAGAAAATAATATTTAAACTGTAATTAATTTTAACTATTCTATCAAAATAATATTGATTTTATAAAATTAAATTAAATTTAAATATCAATTATTTTAAATTAAATTAGATTTAAAATTTATATTTTGAAGAAAATATAATAACTATTCAAACCAAATTTTATAGAAAGGAGTGATCTAAAATGTTATAGGGAATTATTAAGACAAAGATAATAATACTTCAATAATATTTTTTCATAATATTTTAATATTATTTATGTATCATTCTGTAATTGATTTATATTAATATTTATAATTATTATTATTAATTATAAAATAATTTTAAATTAATTATATAATGATACATAAATAAAGTTAAAATATTATTAAAATATCATTTTTAGATTATCGTTATCTTCGAAAGAATATAAGTATTAAGCAGAATTGAAGATTGAGGATTGTGTGGGTGTGGTGTGAGAGATGTGACATGTATGGAAAGCAATGTCGTTGAATAGTGGACATTAAAAGGATGAGATATGTGGGACGGTGGTAGTTGGCTACATCAGAAGGTAGTTTGCTACACCCATTCCTCAACACGAAATGTAAGGACCTGCACGTTCATTTTAATGTTAGTGGTGGGGTAGGGACTTCAAGTGGGCGGCTGCACGTTCACAAGCAGTGGAGAGACTTCCTGTAATGACCGCACGTTCTCTCCCTTTTGGTAGTGTGTTAAGAGATTTCGGCAAGTGTACCGAATCGTTCAAGTAATAAACCGGTAAGACCGGGTATCGTTTTCCCAAGAGACTCGTAATACTAAAGAATTGTGCGATTAACAACTCATATAGACTCAATAACATAACATCAATTTACAAAACAAGTGCAGAAACATAACTTCACAAGTAATTACAAGGTTGGACTTTGGTATTGAAGGCACTTGGAAATGGAAAAGACTAAAAATGGTATGAAATGACATTGTTAAGGTTAGTTTTCACCAATGCACTCTTGTGTATGACCAATTTCATCTCCTCTCTATCAATTTACTAAAGTCAATCCACTAAAACACTCTAGCCCTAATCCCTTAGGTGAAAGAGCCTAGGTTTTCCTTATCAAACTCCAATCCCTTGGACAATCTAACAAGCAAAACCCGCATTAAAGAGCTGGGATCTAAGACAACATGTGAATCATCTTCCATCCCTAGAATCAATTGTTGGAACAATCGGTACCGTTATAGAGTTGCGCAGCGGAATAAAATATTCGGAAAGCGTGTTACGGTCACAAATCAAGTTTTGATGGTTCGTTTTAGAAAAACAATTTTCTTAGAGAAAATTAATCAAACAGTTAACATGCGTAAAAGGTAAAGAGTATAGAGAGTAGAAAAATTGATACACTGGATTTTTATCCTGGTTCGAATCAAAAGATTCTACTTCCAGTCGTTAATCACTATAAATAGTGATTAACCTTTTTCACTAAAAATGGTTTCACAGATTACAACAAATAGTGAATAAAGCAGATAAATAAACCTTCCTTCGACGAACGAACAGGAAGAAGAACACTCTGCCAACTCGAAGAGAAACGCTCCGAATATCGACAAACGAAACGCGAGCTTCTCCTATTCACGAGACCAGGCAGAGCACCTTGCTAACTCGAAGAGAGCTTGCTCCGACTATCGACACACGACACACGAGCCTCTCCTGTTCACGAGACCAAGCAAGGGAACTTGAATTATAGCTTCTGAGAACTTCCTCTGACAAACAGTATTCTACAAGAGCTTCTGTTCAACAACGTTACCTTCTGATTTCTCCAAATCAAAATATATACCAAGTACACTGAATGCCAAAGGACAGCTCCCAACTGCCATGAATAATCGATTATTGTAAGTGATAATCGATTATTCAAGTCCGTTACAGGTTTTCAAAGATGTGATAATCGATTATAGGAAGTGATAATCGATTATTCAAGTATGACTTGTGATAATCGATTATTGCTTAATCATAATCGATTATTGCAGGTTAAAAATGCAAGTTTTACAAGGTTTACAAGAATTTCCTACTACATTTAATTTCTACAACTTGCTTTTAACTAATTCTAATATCTTCTTCAACTAAAACTTCTTGTAGCATCATCAAAACAAATTTCTTCAAGATTTACCAATACTCCTTATTGGTAACATCAATGACCCACAAGGACTCCTATTTCAGTTCTGGGTTTCATCTTACGTCCCCATAATCCATAAAACCCCAAAATCAAGTCATGAACGTCCCCATTACATGCAAGCTTTAAGATCGGAAACAAGAATACTAGCAATTGATAGAAAAGGCATATATATATTCAAATCATTCAACAATTACACAAGAATTCAAAGGCTACAACTAATCCCAACAAGATGGGTTTGGCTCTCCATTTCCATGGAGAGCCTTTAAGCTTACAAAATGGCCATGGAAGAAGATGAAGAACCCAAGAGGAAGAAGGGAGTGTTCCCACGAACCCTAGCAGCCCTCCAAGCTCTCCTCTCAGTGAAATCGCGCCTCCAACGAACCAAAGACCGTTTCCCCTTCGCGTTTTAGGGTTAAATAGCCACATCAGCAAAAGTCGCGCCCGGCGCCCCCTCTGTTTCGCGCCCGGGCGCGAAACTCACTGGAAAGTCACGCCCGGGCGCCCCATTTCTCACGCCCGGGCGTGAAATTCTCTGGAAAAATTGAAAGTGGACGAGCGTCCTCTTCTCTGCAATGGACGAGCGTCCTAAATCTGGACGAGCGTCCTCTTTTGCATAGACGAGCGCCCACTCGTGCGTTTGTCCGTTCTGGACGAGCGTCCGTTTCTGTCTGCACGGACGAACGTCCAATTCTGCTGGACGATCGTTCTCTGATTGCTTGGCCGAACGAGCGTCCTCTCTGGACGAGCGTCCTCTTCTGCCTGGCTTGGACGAGCGTAATCTTAACCCTCTCTGGACGAGCGTCTTGTCTGGACGAGCGTCCTCTTCCACCAGGACGGGCGTCCTCTCTGTTGGACGAACGTCCACTCTGCTTGGCTTGGACGAGCGTCCCTTTCTGCATGGACGAGCGTCCTCTCGTGCTTCCACTCTGGACGAGCGTCCTCTATCTTTGCTGGACGAACGTCCTAAATCTTGGACGAGCGTCTGCGTGCACATTTCTTGGTCCAGTTCTATAATTTGTTGGAGACTCTTCCAAGCTCATTTTTAGCTACAAAATAAGGGATTATTGATGAAAGTAAATCAAAGTAGCCAAAAACACAATTATTTAGAAAACAAGACAAAATAAGAGGATTAAGCAAGTTATAAGTTAGAAAGGAGTTGATTTTGCTACTAAATTGATGCTTAAAATATGGTAAAATTTAGCATTATCATAGTGGTGGGACTCCATGTTCAGCAATGGTGCAGCTGCCGGTGGAGGGTGAGTCACTCCATGTTCAGCAATGGTAGAATATTGTTGTTGAAGCAAATCTGGGAAGAAGGGGATGAAAATGGGGTTTCTGGGTTCTCTCTGGAAATCTGGTGCGATTCTGCAGAATTCTGCAGATCGCGCGTTCGTCCAATTTGGAAAGCCAAATTGGACGTTCGTCCAAATGGCTCGACCAATTAGTGGTCGGCCAAAATAGCATGAGCGTTCGGTTTTGTGTTAACGAGCGTTCGTTCGTTATCAGTGATATATTAGACGTTCGTCCCAACTGTATACAGGGAACTAGAAATTTTAGGCGTTCGTCCCTAAATTGATATTTACGTGATCTTGAGCGTTCGACATTGGGTATTAGAAATTGCAGTCGTTCGTCCTTGATATGGATTCTTAAGTTTAATCTTGATCGTTCGACCTTAAGTTGATACTTTTAAGTCTGGATCTTTAAACGTTCGGTTTTGGTGTATTAGTAAGCGTTCGGCCTTGGTTAATTGTGATGTGAACGTTCGGTAATAATTTGATAGTCTTAAGTTTAAATCTGGAGCGTTCGGTTTTGTTCTGTGAGCGTTCGGTAATGGTTTAATTCTGATTGTGAGCGTTCGTTATAATTAGTATTCTAAGTCTGAATCTTAGACGTACGGCCTTTGTGTATTAGTAAGTATAAACGTTCGTTCTAAGGATGCTGAATTTAACAGTGTTTGATCTTGAGTGATCCGTTTTGGTGTACGGTTGTTCGTAAGCGTTCAGTGTTAGATTGATATTCTTAGGATTTAATCTTGAACGTTCGGTTTAGATGTGTTAGTGTGCGTTCGGTTTTAAATTGATATTCCTAAATTTAGATCTGGGACGTTCGAATGTAAATTGATATTCTTAAGGTTGGATCATGAACGTTCGGTCTTAGTGTATTAGAAATTGTAGCGTTCGTCCCAATAGTGTTTAAATCAATATGGTAATTGGTAAAATAGTGTTCGGCCTAAGTACGCGATCCCAACGTGCGTCCTAAGTATTAATCTCAGCGTTCGGCCAAATGGTGTGCAATTTAATATTGTACTCGGACTTAGCGTTCGGCCTGATAGTGTAGGATTTAATAACGTTCGTCCAAACAGTGTTCGGCCTGGTGTTTGGTAATTAGCGTTCGTCTATGGTGTTAATAGCGTTCGTCCAATGGCGTTCGTCCAGTAGCGTTCGTTCGGTGAGCAGTGCTCGTCCAAATAGTATTATGCAAATGTTGGGTGTTAAGTTCATTCCTCTTGAATTGAATTATGTGCAAAATGTTTGGAAAATATATACTGTGATGGGATTTATGTGAATGTATGCAATACGTTGGATTTATTGTGATATTTTGGAGGTATCTGGTTATTCATGACTTGGGATAAGGTTTAAAGTAGCAGTATAATTCATGGACGTAATTCCATGATCCTCAAGGAGAGGATACATGGTGGTGTTTTGAGGTTGTATAGAATGATTACATGGTAGCTCAGTTTTGGGGGTCATCCTGAAACTCCAATGGTCTTTCTTCTCATGTAGAGAGGATTGAACATGTGGTGAGGAGTAGCAGGAGGTCCTAGTCTTGGATGCTTCCATATGATCCAAGGTGAGTGATAACGGATTAACCTCGTGATTGTGGCCGGGTGGGAGTGCCCAAAGTTCCACCGGGCGGTAGTGCCCAAAGTTTCACAAGGCGGTAGTGCCAGGGCGGGAGTGCCCAAATTTCATAAAGCCACCACGAGTGCAAGACCCGCCATAGCTCGGTAATCATTCTAGTCCGGACGAGTCGGTCTATAAAGGAACAAGTCGGGGTATAAAGTAACAAGTCTTGTAATGTCAATTTACTATGATTGATGAACTTTCACATGTCGTGTGAGTGTATGAATTATGATTTAATGAGTATGCTTTAATCGTTCTTTTATATGAATCTATGTATGATAACATGTTTTTTATATCTAGCTCACCCTTGCATTGTTTGTGTTGTGTGCTGTTTGGGTATGTTTCTTTGGCGATGATCATCCACTTGGATGGGAGCAGTTGGCGGGGAGGATACCTTAGGAGCAGCTCTTGATGAAGACGGCAGTGCTGCAACCTAGATTTACTAGCTAGTTCTTATTTCGTGGACTCGTTTAATTATATTTGTTGTATTTTAAGTTTTAAATTTTCCGTAATTTCCATGGAAAATTCCAATACTCTAGTTGCCAATTCCGTACTATTTAATAAGGATGACTGTAATCCTTGATTAACTCTTGACTGCTTTCCTATATTATGCATGATGACGTCTTTATTATATATGCATGACGTATATAATTGGGATGTTACACGAAACAACCATAAACCCTACAACATCAATAACTGTGAACACATGCTTATATTTCACTGTTAACCCAACATTTTCATATTTTCAATAAACAGTGAACGAATGAGTTTGGAAGGTTCATGTTTGGGAAAGAATGTGTTACATTTGTTATTTTCTGCTGACTCTCCCATCATCCTTCACATCGCACCTTCCTTCAACACATCTTATTTAAAGTATGTTTTTTTTATTCATAGTCTTCAATACTCACATGAGGAATCTTCAACACCCACATGAACACAGTGAGTGATAAAGTTTTCCTTTTCAAAATCATCATTCTGGAATTTAAATTCCTCATATTGGTCTTCTGGGTTTCAAACCACAGACAGTAAAAGGTTGTTTCATTATTTTTATCAAAACTATATTCAAACCACAATAAACCAAGCCAAACCAAATCTCTAAAATATATTACTTTACTTTATCATTACTCAATATATATGATGAACGGTGATGGTCAATTACCATAAATAAAAGTAATAATACTTTCGTTCTTTTTATCTATTTATTCTTACTAAGGTGACATATTAATTCAGAAATAAAATTTATGTCTTTGTTAATCATTGAGCAGTCAATAATTCTTTTAATTCTATATAAAACAGTCTTTTAATTCTATATAAACAGTGATAAATGTAACATCCCAAAATATAGTAATACCATAATTCAGAATTAATTACAATTAACAGTGAACAGTAAACAGTCTTAATATTAACAGGAAACCAAGTTTCAAAGCCTAACGGCTGGTGTACAAATAACGTGCGTATTCAAGTGCAGAGAATTTAAAACAGAACAACTTAAGGTTTCAGAGTTACAAATTTCAGCTCAGAAATAACGAGCACTAATAACGAACGGTTTTACAAAAATGATAACCGAACGTTCCAAAATGATCTAATATCTATACAGTACTAAACTAACAAGCACTCTAAGGCTCGGCTTTAACTTCGACTCCCACCAGATTTGCATCCTCCAAATTTTCTTCTTCCAGCATGACTTCAAGGGATGCATCACCATCTGCTCACATCCACAACGGATGATCATTGCATTTTGACAAGACGGAGATACATGGACAGTAGACAACACAAATGAAATGCAAGGGTAAGCTTATACTGTTTAATTAATACAACACACATACAGTTCGTAATTCGATTCACACACACATCAAGTAAATTGTTCATGTAATTTAACACAGAAAGATATATAAGACAGACCGTCCGGACTGTATGAACCGTGTAGCTACAGGCGTCCTTGCACCCGAGTGATGTAGTAACTGGGATACCCTCAACAGCTGCCACTCGAGGTTAATCCTTCGCCCCTGCTAAGTGAGGGATACGAAAGACCTCCTGCCATTCCCACACATGACTACTCCCTTCTACGTGAAGATGAGCATCACGGAATATCAGGATGGACCAAGCCAGCATTAGCTAACCATAGTCATACTTTACCAATTCAATCTTTCAACATATATATATATGAGACGTTCCTCCCTGGAACGCTCGTCCAAAATCCAACATCATAAATTCAGTTCTCATAGTGTTCACACTTTAACTTATCATATTCCATCATCGTTTACATCAATAGGTTCAGGAGTCAAAATAACGAACGCTCAATCCATTGAAGAAGTAGGACGAACGTCCAAATAAAGTTACTGGATACTCAGGGAAATATACAACAACAGAATTTTCTATTTGGCCAGTTAAATGAACTGACTCGACTTGAAGTGTACTGGTGCTTAGACAATATTTGTGATAAAAATATGGACCAGATTTAGTACACAATGGATTGTCAAGAATACTTAGAATCATATTTGAAGATGGTTGCATAATGAAAACTAAGGCCAGAGATTTAACGGACGTACGGAGAATGAATGTCTAATACTTTAGAACGAACGCTATTTTATCAAATAATTATTCAATTAGTACGAACGCGAGGTATGAGACCAAGCGAGATTTAGAATGGACGCTCGTGACAAGACCGAACGCATTATTAAGAACGGACGTTCGACATAAGGCCGAACGCTATGAATGACGAATCGCTCGACATAAGGCCGAACAATATAAAGGACGAACGCTCGACATAAGGACGAACGCTATCAAAGACGAACGTTCAACAGAAGGCCGAACGCTATTTAGGACGAACACTTCGGTATAAGACCGAGCGTTACTTATTCATAAAGTTTTAAATATTTAAATACTGCTGAGCTAGACGAACGCTCAGACATTCAATTTGGGACGCTCGTTCATGAGCAGAATTCCTTCCAAATGAAAGAATCCCAATCTAAGTTACTTTACTGAAAACCGAACGGTCTAAGACCGTACAGTGACGAGCGTCATTTATCAGAAGGGATGATTTGAAATTTCAGATTTTTCAATCTTAACAGAATTTTCCAGATTTCCAATTTTATAAACTTCATAACTTTCATTCCAGATTTAATTCACTGTAAACATCATCATCATACAGATTTCAACATTTTAATCATTCCAACTATACAATAACCATACTCCATTCACACATAATCAGATCAATCATGCAATTAAATCAAAATCAACATCATATAATACATACGAGTAGTGTTTGTTCATAACAGATCAACCAAAAACCAGAAATCATATCAGATATCAGAAAACTTCCATAACAGCTAAAACTTCAGATTTTTCATACATGCAAATCAGAACATATAACATACAGTATCAATTAAACATATAAGCTTCCCTTACCTGATCTAGCAGTGCACTTCCAAAGGCTTAGAGTTTCTCTCGTGCTCTCACGGCTTTCTATCAGAAATTCACTCAACCACTTCAACTTAATCTAACACACCAAAACCGTAAACAGATCAGACTTCTAACTCATACATGCAACCAGAATTTTGGTTTGCAGGAACTAAATGGACGAAGGTGCAAAGACGAGAACTTACCAGTTCAGTTCTCAATTCTGTTCGGATCAGAATGAGGTTCACAATGCAGGGAAGGTTTCTATGGTGTCTGAAATGAGATCAGAGGTTTGATAGTGAGTTATCTTAGAGAAAAGATGAAAACGATTTAGAGAGAGGGTAGAGAATTTGGAAGCAGAAATTCTGAGAAGAAGATGAAGCATGCAGGAGGAAGAGGGAGAGTTTTTCAGAATTATTTTTCTCTTCCCATTGCAGAATAAACTCCCCAACCTCCACACGCCACTTGTCTCCCACTAACCATTCTCAGAATGCTCAAACCGTGACACATGGCAGGCGCATGCAGTGGAAGTGTGAGTGCATTTTGACGTGTCACGGTGCATTAAAATAGTGATCAGAGAATGAATTAGTGTGTATTAATTTATCAGGTTCTCACAATAAATCGGTTGGTTGAATTAAGTAAAATTTACACTAAAAATAATTACAATTCTATGTCATATTATTATTATTTAGGTAATAAATAATCAATATTAATAAATGATTGTCTTTTAATATAGGACATTCAAATAAACACTGAAATATTCTTTGTAGGTAGAACTTTGGTTCGATCGAACAGGAAAACCTTTTTAAAAAAAACTTAACCTTAACCCCAAACTAAAACAACATTGTTTTGAAATTGTTTTGCATATAATTCTTTTTCTTGAATATTCAATAAATTTATCGCTCTTTATATAAACTTATTAAATATCCAGTAAATATAATGACATAACTCAAAATTAATACTTGATATATTTAAAGTTTTAAAAATAGATGAATGAAACAAACTGGGTTTCCATATAAAATCAAATATAAGCTTATAATATAATAATAGCTCATCTACACTTTTAAAAATTAATTAAGTCTTTAATCTATATATATAATTAGTTATGCCGTTTATAGTTTGCGAATTTTATAAGCGAGTTCAAGTTAATTTACTGGTTCGAAGTCAAAGAAAAACAATATTTTGTATCGATTTAAATAATTTCAGGTACTCCTTATAAGTTGCAGAAGATCAAAATTATAATTTCTAATTTAAGACTCCAACTAAAAAATTAATCAGTTCAAGGTTTTTGTTTTTAAAAATATTAAACCTTAGCCATTAATACAATGGTTTACTGTAGAATGAAAAGATTGAAAAGTTTAAAAAGAAAAAATAATTTCAGTACAACAAAATGCAAAAAATGTGTATGTAATCATGATTGAAAGAGACAGGAAAGAAATAAATGTGCACAGTGAAAAAGATAATGAAGATAATATTAGTAAACAACATATTGTATGAATAAATGTAAATTTAATGTTCAAAATACTAACGGTGATGCAGAGTCTAGAATTCCATGGACGTCTCTTTGCCCTTATCGTCTCAATTGAACAGCCGTGACGAAATGATAGTATAATAATAATTATTATTATTAATATTATTGTCATACTAATAATATAGGGAGGATAATGATAATTTATTAGACTAAAATTTTTTATTGTGGGAATTTCAATTTCTTTTTTTGTGCGCTCTGTCTCAGTATATTAAAAAGAAAGAAAATGGTCAGTGTTTCCGTGTGTGAGGCCCAGAAATATTACTCTGCTAATTATCTGTCCAAAATCATCATTTCACGCCACGTCACACGCTCAGTGCATTAAAAACGCACCAAGCGCTGCATGCACGCATGCCACTTGTCACGTTGGAAGTTTCTGAAGTCAGAGTGGGGGTGCAGGTGTCCGAAAATGAGACGCTCGTTCGTCTGGAATTGGAAGGAACAAAAGTGGTTTTTCGAAAACCCTTCCACTCACCTGCACCATTCATCTTCTACCTCTGAACCCAAACCTCCATTTTCTCCATCTTCTCTCTAAAGCTTCCAACTTCTCTCTACGAAAAATCTCACGTTTATTCTCTAATCACAGTTTCAGAACCATAGGAACGCTCTCTGAGACGTGGGCGTTATTTTGGACCGAATAGAAGTAGGATCTAAACTGGTAAGTCCTCTCTTCCCGTCATTCGTCCCTTAGGTTTCATGCGAACCAGTTTCTGGGTTCATGCATGAGTAAGATCTGAGTTATTTTGATTTTTGTGTATAGATTTAAGTGGAGTTAGTAAGTGAACCTGGAGTAGAAAGCTATTAGAGGAAGCACCATAACCTTGCATTAGGGCGAACACTGCTAACCAGGTAAGGGAAGCTTATATGTTTAATTTATACTTGTATGTTGTGTAATCTGGATTGCATGTATGAAAAGTATGATGTTTGAGCTGTATGGACGACCACTGTTATGGAATATGATTTCTGATTTTGATTGATCTGCATGTTGGTTTGATACGTATGAAAAATGGATGTTATGTTGTATGAAGTAAATCTGTATTTTGATGTTGAATATGAAGTTACTGGAATGCATGTTATAAAGTTTATAAATTGAAAATCCTATGAATTATAAAGTATAAATTTAAAGGTTGAAAATCTGGAAATTTGTTAAGTTTGAGAAATCTGAAACTTAAATCATCCCCTTGATAAATGACGCTCGTCATCGTACGGTCATAGACCGTTCGGTTTCCCTTAAAATAACTTAGAATGGAATTTCTTTCATTTGGAAAGAATTCTGCTCGAGAACGAGCGTCCCCAATTGAATGTCTGAGCGTTCGGTTCAGCTCAGCTGTATATAAATATTTGAAACTTTATGAATACGTAACGCTCGGTCTTTAACCGAAGCGTTCGTCCTTAATAGCGTTCGGCCTTATGTCGAGCGTTCGTCCTTAGTATCGTTCGGCCTTATGTCGAACGTTCGTCCTAAATAGCGCTCGGTCTTATAACGAGCGTCCGTTCTAAATCTCGCTAGGTCTCATACCAAGCGCTCGTACTAATTGGATAAATGTCTGATAAAATAGCGTTCGTTCAAAGTATTAAGTATTTATTTTCTTTACGTTCGTTCAATTCCTGGCATTAGTTTTCATATGCAAATCTCTTCAAATAAAATTCTAAGTGTTCTTGACCCTCCATTGTGCATTAAATCTGGACCAAGTTTTTATCACTATTATTTTCTAAGTACCCGTACACTTCAAGTCGAGTCAGTTCATTTAACTGGCCAAACAGAAATTACGTTCGTTACATATATTTTCCTGAGTATCCAGTAACTTCATTTGGACGTTCGTCCTAAGTTTTCAGTGGACTGAGCGTTCGTCATTTTTTTACTTCTAAATCTAAAGATGAAAAAGATGATGAAATATGATAAATTAAAGTGTGAACGCCATATGGAGCGAATTTATGATGTTGGATTTTGGACGAGCGTTCCAGGGAGGAATGTCTCATATATGATTGAATATTGAATTGGTAAAGTATGACTGTCCGTGATACTCATCTTCATGTAGAAGGGGGTAGTCATGCGTGGGAATGGCAGGAGGTTCTTCGTTCATCGCTTAGTTATGGGCGAGGGATTAACCTCGAGTGGTAGCTGATTAGGTATATCCCGGCTAATACACCACTCGGGTGCAAGGACGCCTGTAGCTACACGGTTCATACAGTCCGGACGGTCGTCTAGAATATATATAAATTTACTATGTTACATTATGTTGAATTGTATGTTGTGCGTGTGCATTTGAAATGTTGAATGAGTATGTTGAATGTATGAATTAAATATTATAAGCTTACCCTTTCGTTTTCCTTGTGTTGTCAATTGTCCTTGTACGTTCGTCCTGTCTTGCAATGATCATCCGTTGTGGATGTGAGCAGATGGTGGTGCGTCCCTTGAAGAAATGCTGGAAGAAGAAAATTTGGATGAAGCTAATCTGGTGGAAGTAGAAGTAAAGGCCAAGCCTTAGAGCGCTCGTTAGATTAGATTGTAAATGTTTAGTTTATTTTTGGACGTTCGGTTATATGTTTTGGTAAAACCGTTCGTTATGAATCGTTCAAGTAATAAACCGGTAAGACCGGGTATCGTTTTCATAAGAGACTCGTAATACTAAAGAATTGTGCGATTAACAACTCATATAGACTCAATAACATAACATCAATTTACAAAACAAGTGCAGAAACATAACTTCACAAGTAATTACAAGGTTGGACTTTGGTATTGAAGGCACTTGGAAATGGAAAAGACTAAAAATGGTATGAAATGACATTGTTAAGGTTAGTTTTCACCAATGCACTCTTGTGTATGACCAATTTCATCTCCTCTCTATCAATTTACTAAAGTCAATCCACTAAAACACTCTAGCCCTAATCCCTTAGGTGAAAGAGCCTAGGTTTTCCTTATCAAACTCCAATCCCTTGGACAATCTAACAAGCAAAACCCGCATTAAAGAGCTGGGATCTAAGACAACATGTGAATCATCTTCCATCCCTAGAATCAATTGTTGGAACAATCGGTACCGTTATAGAGTTGCGCAGCGGAATAAAATATTCGGAAAGCGTGTTACGGTCACAAATCAAGTTTTGATGGTTCGTTTTAGAAAAACAATTTTCTTAGAGAAAATTAATCAAACAGTTAACATGCGTAAAAGGTAAAGAGTATAGAGACTAGAAAAATTGATACACTGGATTTTTATCCTGGTTCGAATCAAAAGATTCTACTTCCAGTCGTTAATCACTATAAATAGTGATTAACCTTTTTCACTAAAAATGGTTTCACAGATTACAACAAATAGTGAATAAAGCAGATAAATAAACCTTCCTTCGACGAACGAACAGGAAGAAGAACACTCTGCCAACTCGAAGAGAAACGCTCCGAATATCGACAAACGAAACGCGAGCTTCTCCTATTCACGAGACCAGGCAGAGCACCTTGCTAACTCGAAGAGAGCTTGCTCCGACTATCGACACACGACACACGAGCCTCTCCTGTTCACGAGACCAAGCAAGGGAACTTGAATTATAGCTTCTGAGAACTTCCTCTGACAAACAGTATTCTACAAGAACTTCATTTGGACGTTCGTCCTAAGTTTTCAGTGGACTGAGCGTTCGTCATTTTTTTACTTCTAAATCTAAAGATGAAAAAGATGATGAAATATGATAAATTAAAGTGTGAACGCCATATGGAGCGAATTTATGATGTTGGATTTTGGACGAGCGTTCCAGGGAGGAATGTCTCATATATGATTGAATATTGAATTGGTAAAGTATGACTGTCCGTGATACTCATCTTCATGTAGAAGGGGGTAGTCATGCGTGGGAATGGCAGGAGGTTCTTCGTTCATCGCTTAGTTATGGGCGAGGGATTAACCTCGAGTGGTAGCTGATTAGGTATATCCCGGCTAATACACCACTCGGGTGCAAGGACGCCTGTAGCTACACGGTTCATACAGTCCGGACGGTCGTCTAGAATATATATAAATTTACTATGTTACATTATGTTGAATTGTATGTTGTGCGTGTGCATTTGAAATGTTGAATGAGTATGTTGAATGTATGAATTAAATATTATAAGCTTACCCTTTCGTTTTCCTTGTGTTGTCAATTGTCCTTGTACGTTCGTCCTGTCTTGCAATGATCATCCGTTGTGGATGTGAGCAGATGGTGGTGCGTCCCTTGAAGAAATGCTGGAAGAAGAAAATTTGGATGAAGCTAATCTGGTGGAAGTAGAAGTAAAGGCCGAGCCTTAGAGCGCTCGTTAGATTAGATTGTAAATGTTTAGTTTATTTTTGGACGTTCGGTTATATGTTTTGGTAAAACCGTTCGTTATTAGCGCTCGTTGTTTTGAGCTGTATATTGAAACGCTGCCTCTTAAGCCGTTTGGATTTTGGAACTCGGTTATTTGTAAAGACTGCTTAATTACTGTTAATTGTAATTAATTCTAATTTATGGTGATTACTGTATTTTGGGATGTTACACCGTGCTAAAAGAAAAAAGAAAGAGAAATTGAAAGATAAGCCCGGGATTGCGGTGACAAATCCATTTTGCACACCTCATTGGAAGAAATACCGAACATCTACGCATGCCCTTATAATAGTATGCTGAAGTGATGTGATGTCTCTGTGTTGTGTGTTCTGTGTTTAAGACATAAATGTTTTTTTTTGTTTTTTCTATTGGTTTACATCTTGAGATGGATTCATCCATCACCTTCGATTGTGTTGTGCTGTGTGTTGTGTATGTGACTCTTGATTCTGTCCACCACAGTCCAAAGAAAGGGTGTTGCTCCCTCCACCACCACACCTTTCTCCCTCCACCTCCCCAATTTTTTTTAATTCCAATTATATCCTCAAATTAAAATTTTTTATTTTTATTATTTTAATTTATTCCAAACCTAGTTCTCCTACTTTACTCCCTGCACTCAATCTTTCCATCTCTCAATTTCGTTTAACAATTTGTCTTCTGTTTTACTTTACAACTCCATTTGTCTTCTCCGTTTCACTTCTCCTCATACGATTCTTTCTTCTTCATTTTCCTTACATTATTAAAATACATTAAAAATATATTAAAAAATAATAAATCAAAACATTTAAATTAAAGGTTTAATAGCCAATTTAGTCCTCACTTTCGTTGAAAAATCTCAATTTAGTCCCTCGTTATAAAAGTGTTTTGAATTAGTCCTAACTTTTAAAATAGTGGGTCAGATTGGTCCTTTCTGTTAAATATAAGTTAACAAAATTAATGGATGATGATGTGACACAACTTAAAGCTAACGAGGGACCAATCTAACACATCAGCTTTAAGCTGTGTCACATCATCATCCATTAATTTCGTTAACTTATATTTAACGAAAGGGGCCAATCTGACCCACTATTTTAAAAGTTAGGACTAATGTAAAACACTTTTATAACGAGGGACTAAATTGAGATTTTTCAACCAAAGTGGGGACTAAATTGGCTATTAAACCTAAATTAAATTATTAAAATATTTCCAAAATAAAGAATAAACTAATAAAATAAATCCTAAAATTAAAAACGTAACTCGGAGTCCGTTTAAGGAAAGAACTGATGTCAACATCCGTTTATGGAAAGAACGGATGTCAACATCCGTTTAAGGAAAGAACGGATGTCAACATCCGTTTAAGGAAAAGAACGGATGTCAACATCCGTTTAAGGAAAAAACGGATGTCGACATCCGTTTTTTCCTTAAACGGATGTTGACATTCGTTTTTTTCCTTAAACGGATGTTGACATCCGTTCTTTCCTTAAACGGATGTTGACATCCGTTCTTTCCTTAAACGGATGTTGACATCCGTTGAAGGATGTCACCGTTTAGTTACGTTTTTTTATTTTAGGGTTTTATTTGAAGGTTTATTCGAAAACACACCTTAAGGAAGCAACACACGCACTGCACCACTCCACACACTGCACCACGAGAGCGACACTGCATCACGAGAGCGACACTGCACCACGAGAGGGAGACTACTTGATAATTCTTTCCACTACCACCAACCTTTACAACTTGTAGTATCTCACCGCGACAAAAGAAAGAGATGAAGAAAAATAATGTTAAAATAAAAGAAAAATATTTTACTCATGTAGGAGGAACTAAAATAGGTTATTAGTGGAATAGGTTGTGAATGGGTAAAATTAAAAAAATTACCCTAAAAATAAAATTTTATTTAAGGGCAAAATAGTAAAGGGGAGGTGGAGGAAGAAAGGTGTGGTGGTGGAGGGAGCAACACCCCCAAAGAAAAAGTAGCTTTCAACCCTGTACTAGAATGGTGTATATTTTATTCTGGTTTTAAATCTTGTACACAAAATTAATGTAGTTTAATTGTCATTAAAAAATGTTTAAATTTTTTAACGGTTTGTACATGTGTACATTTACTTTTCGTATCTCCACGTCCAAGAACTAGATCTCTTCAGCAGCCAACAGACACAGAATTTACAAGACCGGTTTTTGCTCCTTATCTTAAGCTTCTGTAAAAGTTTTATCTCGCCTTCACACAACATTGCCACCTACCATTTGCTGTAGTTTTTTTGGTTTTTCAAATCTTGGGGTTGTTGAAAGTTTTGAACTTTCTTGATTCAATTGCAAGTATGGTCTTGAATGCATACTTCTAAGAAAAGGGTACCTTTCAACTTTTTGAACGCTTCTTCTTCGTCATGTATGTATCTATGTACTTGATGAGCATGTGCTGCCTCGTGTCATTGGATGTGTGAATTTTCTTAACTCATTTCACAGAGGTCATGCATTATTCTGGCTCCTACTGCTGCTTCTCTCTGCATCCAAGACCTGGTGTCGGTTTAGACTTAGAATTCCTGATTCCGGATTGTTGAAGTAAGTAAACTTATTACCAGTGTTTGGTTAATGGGAGATTTATTATTCAGTATTCTCTTGAGATTTATTAGTGTTTGGTTTTTCTTCCTTAATTTGAATTTTCCTGAAGAAATTATGGTTATTGTATTCTGCTTATATTAAAGAAAATTTTAATTTTATTACAGCTGTAATATATGTATGTGTGTGTATGTATATGTATGTATGCGTGCGTGATTTATTTATTTACTGATAGTTATTATGTTTTTTCAGTGTTTAATTGTCTTTTTCTGCTGTGAATCTGACAAGTTTTAAGGACATGTTTGGATGTGTATCAGGTAGATTGGTATTCAATTGCTAAATGTTCAGTGTAATGTTTCTGCTCTTGGCTTTCTGGAGTTTTCGTGGAATTCTATCACACATTCCAGATTCTTGTTTAAATAGGTCTATTGTTCCGTAGATCTGAATCATACCAGTGAGAAGAAATTTTCAGTGAAATTGGGTGTTGGGATTTTGGATTTAACTGACGAGGAGGCTAATTCACGTGTTTGTTACGGTATAGGTGTGAGGTGGAGACCCCTTCAATCCTCTGACATTTGCATGTTCTGAATTTGAGAAGCTTAATAGGATTTTGCTGAAGAAATTTAGGATCTGCATTAATTTGAATGGGGCATTCTGCAGCCGTATGGGACTATAGAGCAGCAACTGAAATTACAAAGGACTGGAATGGAATTGATCAAGTTCTGCTTCGGACCCCAAGGGGTTCTTCGGCACGGGTGAGAAATTGTTCATTGCAAAACTGGTGTCGGTTTTAACATTTGGTAAAGTTATGATTTTAAAATTTAATTACTACGATTACTTAGATTAACTGTTTTTTCTCGAAATTAGGTAAGCTTACATGGGGCGCAGGTCACTTCATGGCGGAATGAGCACGGGGAAGAACTTCTATTCACAAGCAGCAAGGTATGTCTTTCAATTTTGATTGAAAATCAATTTGTACATTTTAAATTATATGAATTTTGTTAGTTGTCAGCGCTGATAAGGAAAACATGTCAATATTTCATAATCTTGCTTTCTGAAAATTTTCATTTTGGGATAATCTGCATTATATTGCAACTGGCATGTGAAGGGCATTTGCCCAAATAATCAATAAATTTAAGAAGAGTTTGGATTTTGATGAATCATAGTATTCTATGCTGTCCATCAATCACATCGATGCAAGAGAAAAACAGGGAAGAATGGTGCATTGTAGTGCTTTTGTCCTTTGGAACCACTGGGGTTGAATACTGGTATAATGAAAAACTTTGACGGCAAAACCAACTTCTTAACTGATGCTTTTGTAGGAACACAGAACTTTAATCAATTATACTTTTTAAAGAGGCAAGTAGTAATAACTAACTGTTTTGTTTCCTTTTCCATTATCTGTAGGCAATTTTCAAGGCTCCAAAAGCAATTCGAGGAGGAATTCCCATGTGTTTTCCACAGGCAAGCTTATTCCTTTTTACGTTCATTTTATATAACTTGTAACATGCATACTTACATATCTTGAGCTGAATTTGTTTCACAGTTTGAAAACTGTGGATCGCTGGAGCAGCATGGTTTTGCAAGAAATAGAATGTGGGCAATTGATGAAAACCCTCCTCCTCTTCCTGGGAATGACTCCAGTGGGAAATCCTTCATTGACCTGGTGCTAAAATCATCTGAAGAAGATATGAAGTGCTGGCCACACAGGTATGAATAGCATGATGTGACAGTATAACAGGGATATCCACTCTCCATGTGTTTGATAATTTGAATCTGGCATATATGCACTCGATATTACTTTTTCCTGTGTTTGGCAGTAAATTTCAAGCAGTAGTAATCTAACGATTGTTTAATAATTGTACCAGTTTTGAATTCCGTCTTCGGGTGTCTCTTGCAGCAGATGGGGACCTGACTTTGATATCTAGAGTCAGGAATATAAATGGCAAGCCATTTAGTTTCTCATTCGCGGATCACACATACTTATTGGTTTCTGACATTAGGTATGGATAATTCTTTGTTGTACTTGGTCTGCATTCCCTTTTCTGAGTGTGTGGGATGATGTCCAACCATCATTTTTCTTTTCCATAGTAAATTGATTGCTGAACACTTGATGGGAGTTTTATTAGCACTAATGGTACTTCCTTGTTCAATATTTATAGTAGACAAATATATTTGGTTTTTGTTCTGAAACGTGTAGTTTCTGCATTTGCTGAATGCTTTAAATTGTGGGATTTTAACATTCAAGCAGATCTTAGAGGACTGTTTCTCTTCTTTAGAAACTAATAACAACTTACACTCTAATCATTTGAAACTAGCATGGATACTCTATATATTAGGTGGATTCTTCTCCGAATACTGGAATTATGAGTTTTATTCATGTCAGTTATCGGGAAATATGTAAACAAGTGATCAGTCGTAATGAAAGTACAAAGTTCTTACACAGCCTATAGAATTTGTAAGCATTTGAAGCAAACTACTGTTTGCAATGCTTGTTACCTATATAGATTCTTGTTTACATATTTTTACTTGAACTACCTCTCTTTTGATTGTTTTAGAACAGGAAATTTTATTTTAAGATTGACGATCATTATTAACGTCACATTAACAATTTTTATAGTGAGATAAGGATTGAAGGTCTGGAGACACTGGACTACCTAGACAACCTTTTCAAAAAAGAACGATTTACTGAACAAGGAGATGCAATAACATTTGAATCTGAGGTAAACCCTTCTAGGTTATATTGATGTTAACAAAATGTAGACATTTATAGTTCCATGCTGCAATTTAAGCTATTACTTCAGGTTGAGATAAATAGAGCACTATATTCCTGGCCTATGCTGCAGTTTTGTCAATAACACACAGTATCCACTACTAAAGTCTTTTGGTTTTGACACAATGAAGGCTAATGAAGATGTTTTTAATATCCATACTTCCTTCATGGCAGGCGGATCGAGTTTATCTTAGCTCTCCAAACATAATTGCAGTGCTAGATCATGAGAAGAAGCGAACATTTGTTATAAGGAAGGAAGGTCTCCCTGATGTTGGTAAGCTCTAAGTAGCAAATTTTTTCCACAAACAAAATACAAACGTAGATAAGGTTTCGAGTTGTAGAAAATATAAAATCAGTCCTTTTCATCTTAACTTTTATGGTGTGTTCAGCTGTGTGGAATCCATGGGAAAAGAAATCAAAATCCATGGTAGATTTTGGTGATGAAGAGTACAAACAGATGCTTTGTGTTGACGGGGCGGTGATAGAGAAACTGGTGAGCTTGAAGCCGGGAGAGGAATGGACCGGTCGGCTGCAGCTATCAGTTGTGCCATCAAGTTTTTGCAGTGACCGTCTTGGTCTTGACAGAAGTGGTCTTTGAGGAATTGTACAAAATGGGTCTGAGTTAATGCTGCTACTACATCCAGCAATGTAGCAGCATCTAGTTGTAGAAATAGTGCTGTTCAGTAGGAGTGTCAGGTTTTATGTTGTTATGATCTTAGGCTAGAAATAGTGCTTTATAGAGGCCTATGTTTTTTGTGAGAATGGCTTTCAAGTGTTACCAGGTCATTAGTCAGTTGGTTCCTTCCGTTCTGCTATGGATGCTCCTTCTTTAAGCATTAGATTTGTTGAGTTGGTGCCGAGTTTATTCTCTCCATGGATTTGATGATATGTTCCACGGCATGGATAATTTAGCTTTGGTGTTCCAATTTGCTTATATTGGATGGTTACGGCTATGATCTGCCTCTCATGACAGAGATAAAACGAGTGATTAGTGGACAATGTGATCATGCATCTTTTTTTGGCATTTTCCATTTTACAGTGATACGTGCATAATTCAATAACCTTCACATAAATTTTGTATACTCTCACTGTTTTTATTTCATGGTTAGTTGGCTGAATTATGCTATAAATGGCTTTTAAAGTAATCTAGAAGTCAATATTTTTATTATAAATGATGTTTACAATTGAATGACATTGTCAAGAATTCTGATGTTGACTGTGATGTAATTGAATTCATGTCTGTATTCAATAAAGTGGGTCAAAAGTGGTGCGTCAAAAAGCAATAGCACTTCTCCTGCTTGAGATTCGAGACATTGCGGTTAGTTATTCAAACTATGAATCGGTATTTACTTTTTTCCAACTGAGCTTCATATGTTCATCTGCACTTATAATTATCTTAATTTTTTCATCATTTACCAGTGGTTTCTTTTAAGAGGTAAAATTTTTGTGTTCAATTATATTCTCGTTATATCACTCTCCATTCATAATTCTCATAACTTCAAACTTATTTTTATAAATAGTTAGTATTATAATATATTTTTTAATGAAGTCTGGTATTAGTTGAAAACAAACTCAACCATCAAAATACTTTCCTTTACCATAGAAATAATCCTAAAATTCTCTTGATCATTAACTTTCAGGTTAACTTTTTCTGTGAAATTTTTTTCCCAGAAAAATTAACATTTTTCCATACAATATTATTACTTCAAATACTTTTTTTTCTTCTAAATCTGTATTAGTGATGTTTCAAACTTACAGTATTCAACTCTACCAAAAAACTTCAGTATTCCGCTCTAGCATACGTATTTAAAAGAAATAAAAAAATGTTAACTTAATTAAATTACTTTATATTTACCAGGATTTAGAAATTACTATAAATTATTTACTTTTTATATTTACATAATTAATCAGTTTAACTCGTTATATCAAGACTTTAACTGCAATACAAACATTTAACACCAAAGCTGTCTTTATCAAACTGTATCGTACCCAAAAAGGAAATTTAGGAAACTAACCATTGAAATTAGTTAGCAATTAAATTGTCAATACTGATGTCATTGCTTTTTCTTAGGATGCAATCACCATGTACACACACTCCACCAACCCAATGATTATTTCGATTCTAACTTCAATCATTAATTCTTCATTCGTTGAAGTGTCAGATCATTAGTTCCATTCTACACGTCTTATTTTGGGGGATTGGTGGAAATTCAGAAAGTGGTCCCAAAATAAATCATAATTTTGCTACCTTTTATTCATAGTGATAAGGTGACAGAAATGAGAAACGAATTCTACAACAATTTTCCGTTTTATTCAGCACCGTATGCTAAAAACAAAATTGTTCCACGTAAATACAAGAGAATTCTCCTCCATAACCAAAAAAAAGCACAAATGCTGAAAGAACGGACCTACAAATCTGGAAAACCGTGACCACAGGTAATAATAATCATAGCATCATTTCTGCTATAAAAACTATACACCTCGTCGATACTCCAGTTGCTTTGTGTTCTCCAGCAAAATCTGTCAGCCATCAAAGAAACAGGATTTAAGCAGTGAAATTAATGTAAAACTTGTTTGGACTCCTCTTAGTATAATCACAAAAGTGTCAGCAGGTTCTTACTTCTCGAATGTAGTTTGCTATTGCTTTGCAGCCTTCGATTGCCAGTTGCATAACATTTTCCAAAATGTCAATTGGTAGTTTAGAATCCATCTATAGACAGTAACAACAGTAATTAGTGCAAATAAAATTAAACTAGGAGCTTTTCCATTCTAAACTACGGAATATGGCAGGGAGTGAACGAATGAAATAAGCTGGATGAGAAAAGAAAAGCATTGCATGCTTTTCATAATAATGATAGTAGTAAATTTCTGATTAAAACTTTGAAGGTTCACAATCTCAACCAGCCTTTACATAGTGGCACGTGTTCGAAACAAATTTAACTCCATAATATCAATCTAAGAATGGGAGCAATAAACTGACTGATAAACTGTCATTGGAAAAAATCTATGCCAGCCCCACCAAATGAAGTTACCCTCCCTCTCTGTTTTGTGGACCATACATGAATTTCATCCTATAATAAGGTGGCGGAAAGAATATATCAACTATATTTCTTCAGTCAAAATTTAAAGTATCAACAAAAGATCTGCAACTAAAAAAGTAAAAGATGCTGAACTGGAATTCCAAATAAAGAGTTACCAAGTATGATACTAGTGAAAATTAAGTTACACTTGATCAAACATTAACTCAGACTAAAAAGAAGATTTGTCATAACATAACTCCATCAAAGGGTACAACAGCAAATCACTCTATCAGGAACCTTCGTAAGAAGTATCTGTTGATTAAAAAACAACTGATATTTGAAAAAAGATTCATGTGTACAGCAAACTATTAAGTTGTTAAATCTGAGGCGAGCTTAGATAAGCTTCTTTTGGGGATTTCCGAACATGCACCTATTCCCTCGAGTAATCAAGGGTTAAAACTCTACTGTTCTCTCCAAAATCTCTAATAACAAGAACAGTTTTTGAAGGAAGAGGAATTACAGCTTCAACACCACCAGACTCTTTACTACGTGAGTACCAATGACTGAGAGAGCAATAAAAAGTTTTCCTTTCTGTTGAACTAATTTACCTGGTTGACTACACAATAGATACAGAGAAAATAACAAGACATGAATTAACCTGAAGCAGTGTTACTTTATCCAACTTTGGCAGAATTCCTAGGGTTACATCAGGACCTCCAGCACTGTCTTCTACATAGTTCAAATCTGTACACATTCAGAAACCTTTAATAATTAGGGCAGCCCGTGCATCAGAAGTAGACAGAAACAAAACAGACATACCACACTTGTATTTAGCCAGTTCAAATTTAGAGTAAAAACAGATATATACCAAGCAGACTTGTGCTGTTAAGGTATCCGACACTGCAGGATGTTACAAGATCACGCATAGGGATCCCAGCATCGGCAAGGGCCAAAGTTGCAGCATTTATACAAGCAGATCTAGTTCCTATAAAAGACATGTCAACATCACCCAAAATTAATGTACATATTAAATGAGTAAAGAGAGAAAATAAAATGGCAATGACAGAAAAGAATCACAAGATCCCATTATCAAGTCTTAGTTACCTCCATCTGCTTGGAGAACTTGGACATATATATCTATCTGCAAATTTAATAAATAAAACATTAGGGAGGACTAGGGGAAAGCAAAGCACATGACAAAATAAGTTCTTAATGTGTAATAAAACTTGAGATCGAGGCAATAGATGTGTCAATATAGATGCTTCCATGGTTTGCCGAATAACCAGGGAAATTTCAGTTGATCTCCTGTAGAATGAGAACTTCAAATCACGTAGTAAAAAATAAGAAGTGATCCTATTATCCTTCTGTAAGAGAACCTTACAATGAGAACCATATTAAAACTATGAAGGAAAAGCAAAACAGGATAACATTTATATCTGCAAACATTGATGGTTAAGCCATTCAAAACTATTCAGTGAGTTTTGGCCAAAGATTACTCAAAAAAGTCAAAGCTTGCAAAAAAGATTAAAAGTGAGAAAAGGCAGTAAAAGGGTGCATGGGGTTAAGCTTTTCATTGTTTTATGATACATAACCCATTGCTGAGCCTGTAGTCAGCTATATCAAAGGCATGGAGCAGCCAGCCCCAAAAACACTACAATACGTTAGTGGATAGCAAGATAGTTGTTACATAGAAAATTATGAATGCAAGATTAAAAAAAAAATTATACTGTATCACATGAACAAATGCAATATATATATATATATATATATATATATATATATATATATATATTACTAATTAATAATATATATATTACTAATTAATAATCAAAATTTATACTCTAAAAGTCTAAACATGCATTACCACCATTGCTATTAAATTCTTACCTTAGTAAAAAGATCAAAAAGTCCAATTTACAAATTACAAGGCACTCTTAAGATAGATTCTACTAATGCAACATTCACTATCATCCTAGTAGTCTATGCTCCAATACCATTTTGATAAGTATAAAACTACGAATATATAAAAAATAAGTGAAAGGTCAAAAAGAATAGGAAGTTAAACAAAAGCAAGTAAATGAGCAAAACCTGTCACCCTTTGATTTCCTCATGCGATCTCCAGTGCTAAAATTAGCCATGCTGTACTCACACCGAACCTATAGACATACATTGCACATAAGCAACAATTAAGTTTTTGTTACAATTCATATAAATACAGACAACATAACTTAGAAAAAAAAAACTACCAGAGCATGGTTGGTTATTTGGCTTCTATTTTGCACCTGAAATGCAGAGAAGTTACTAAAGAAAAACAACAAATCATCTAAAGCTCAACTACAACATCAAAGTTTTTTAAATGTCTAAACCAACTAACACTGAAAAAGGATAGTTAACAATCCTTAAATTACATAGACAAATTTTCATTAGCAAGGTAAATAATTAAACAGTACCTCTCTAGGGCCATAGACGGCAGCAATAACTTTTGTATTACCCATCTCAAACATGGCAGAACTGTTTTCAAAATAAAAAAACTTTATGGTCAAATGCTTCAAATGATATCACAACTTAATTTTCTAAAAAGCTAAAATTCATTTACCCATCTGCTTTGGATACAGCACCAATTTCTGCACCAATTTGTCGCATCTACAATATACCATAAAGAGAGGAGAAAAAGTTAAAGGCAAAAGATCAGTAGAGAAAGAAATATAAAATCATAGATTTAGATCCTCTGCAGTGAAGGAATAACACTTTAGAGGATAAACTGCAGTAATAGTCATTGAGATTTTAATAACTTCATAGTTTCTTATACATGTACATATATTTTATCACACTCTTAAATACTAAATTTTTAATAAATAGTAATAACTTCACCTTATCCTCTAAAGTGCATCTCCTCATTTTAAATAGTCGAATCCCAAAATCATGTCCAAATCACAGCTGTTAAATAGGACTGAATTCCATAGGACAGACCTTAAAATGCTGCTTTCAATTAGCTCATTTTGTCATAGGACCAAGTTCATATATCTCACTAAAAAAGGTTGGTTAGACATCCTTAGGGTTAGAACCCTCCATTTTCTTACTTTTATCATTTGGCAAACTACAACATTTGTAGCTTTTAAGTGATATGATGGAATCGTACTTGACGTAGTCCTCTTTTTGTATTTTTTTACTTTTTATAGTTTAGCTCTTAAGGAGCATGGGTTACTATAAATACCCAGCTCCTCTATTGTATTGTCACTTTTGAGCTGAATGAGAATTATATTTCTGAAATCAGAATAATTCTCTCTTGAAAGTCATAGGCTAGAGAGTCCAAAGACTTCCTCTAGCCACCTTCCAAGCACACTCTATTTTTCCATTTCTCCAAAATTCCACGGTGCTACTCATTCCTCCACGCCACCTCTCCTTCGCTGCCACCTCGCATGCGTCAGCGTTTTTCAATTCCTTCTTCAGCCACGCGTCCGCTCCCTCATTCCACATCATTTGCTTTTCTTCTCACACATCAGACACGCACAGCCACATTCTCTCTTTCGTGAGAGCTTTTTCTCCATCTCGCAGAACCACATCTCGTTCTTCCACTCAAGAGTTTCCTCGTCGCCAGCCATTCTTCATCACAAATCCATCTCTTCTCCTCCGTAAGTATCAGATTCACAAGTTTCTTCATCTTTCTTCCACTGTCACCAAATCATCTGCACATTTGTCTAGGGTTTCTTCATCCTTCATCATTTTCTCTGATTTTAGCCGATTAAAATTACTTTTGATTCGTTCCAAACCTTTTCCACCGTTCAATCTTCATTTTGAACCGATTAATCGGTTCATATTGGGTTTCCTTCCATTTCTAGGGTTTCTATCGAGTTTAACCCTCTGTTTTTGTCATTTTCCGCTGCGTATTCTTTGTCGGAGAAGCTTCGAGGAGGTCCGGTTTGTATTCGCGCAGCTTCAATCGACCTCTCCTCGGGCGTTCGTCCATCAAGTGGTATCAGAGCCAGGTTCGAACACGCTTCAGAGGTAAGTATCTCGGTTCGTCTCTGTTCTGAGTTTTCTTCCATTATTGAGTTGTTTCGATTCTTGTTTCAGTTTGATTCGTGTCTCTGTCTTTGTTCTAGTTTTGTGTTTTGATTCTGTCTTGATTCTGAGTTTATTCTTCCATTTTCGCGTTCTTAGTTAATTTCTTTACTGTCTTGTGTTTAACTTTTGTTCGTCATGGAATTCTCAAAGTGTTTTGCCTTGATTCAGTTTCAGTATGTGTTGTTTTTTCTGTATGAGATTCAAATATGTTTGTTCGTTCTTGGATCTCAATTTCTGCGTTTAGGTTTTCAAGTTGAGTGTTACTTATTTGTTTAAGCTTTCTTGTTCTGTGCCTTTGAGTCATTATATGAGTATTATTTCATTTTATTTCGGTGCAAGTCTTTGTTTGAGTATTTTAATTTCTAAATCCATTTCTGTTTTGTCTATGTCATGTTATTTTGTTTTAATTGTCAATTAAATCTGAGTTTAACTGTGATTCAATTGAGTTTTTTTTGCTTTGAGTAAGATCTGTTCATCATCATAAGCAGTGACATTCAATTGAATGAGCTTGATGCAGACTTCAACAGCAGTTTAATTTCATTTCATTTATCTGAAGCTGTCTTGAGTTTTTGATGCTGACCATTACATGTAATTTGTATTGCACTTTTGAAATTCTGTGAGCTGAAAGTTGAATCTGCTTGTGGATAGCAAATGCACACCAATTAAGCTATGAAATGTTGCATTGAGCTTGGGTGCAAGATGCTTACAGCAGCATCAGTCTTTCATTTGGCCAGCTACACCGAACTGGTTTTTCTTTGAAGTCTGTGTTAATGTTTTGAGTGTGTGTTTGTTCTACTTAGTATTAGATCATTACTAAGTTCTAACATCAGTACATCCTAGAGTCATTGTGTCTGAGTGCTTTAATTTCTTTTCTGCAGAATTAAATTTGATTTGACTTGTGTTACTGCACCTTTGTGTCAAAGTTGTTCTGGCTTAAAATTTGTAAGTGGTTGATGATTAAGTCCACAAAAATCTGCATCACATCAGCAGTACTTGTAATCTTGTACAAAACAACCACTAAATCTGTGATTTGAATTTGAACCTAGCAGTAACACTTGTAATTGGAGTTGATTCTACTGATTTCATTGTAAAACAATGCATAAGGCTGAAATTAACAATGTTATTTGCTGCACTACAAGTTTGAAATAAAGTGAATCAGTTTGAACATTTGTTTACAAAAATTCTGCAATTTGTTCTTGATCTTTTATTGCTTTTGAAATCTACTCTAGAACTGATCTTAGGATCCTGTTTGAGTGCTTACTGTGATCAAAAGCTTTGTTTCTTGCTTGTCATTGTTGAATGTCTTAGTTTTGTCTACATTACATGTAAAATCTGTTCAGCTGTTCTAATTTGAGCTTTGTTTGCTTTCATAATCTGATCTTGAGTCAGTTTCTCTGTTGTGCTGTAAATTCTTTTGCTTTAGTGGTTGTCCTGTTCTGTTCTACCTGTCTGTCCATTACTTTGATCTTTGCCTAGCCATTTCTTTACTACTTGAGAAGCTTTTTCACTCTGGATTTCTGGAAATTGAAAGAAGGTTTGTGTGCTTGGTAGCATTTTAGGTGGTGGTGGTCTGGAATACTCTCCAGCTGTGTACTGCCAAGGGAGAATCTCCCTTCCAAACCTTTACATTTTGAGTGCTTTAAGCTTTTAAAAAGAAGCCTGAGTGTTGTGAGTTTTGTAAGGCTGATTTGGCCTAATTCCTTGGCACTTTGAAATAGAGAATTCATTGTTAATCTAACTGTTTTGTGATTGTTCATTGTGCAGGAAAAGAAATTGGATCAATTAGATTGGATCAGTTGTGGTTTGCTTAAACTGACATTGCATTCATTTTGGATTATAAACTGCTTGCTGAAATCGTTGAGATATTATATGTCTGAATGTGATTACTGATTTCATGGTTTGCTTACAATTGTTGAAATCTGTTGAATACTTATTAGCACCATCATTCTTTCGTTGTTGAGATCAATTTTTCCAAATGCATATAGAAAATATTTTCCTGGTATTAATCACATGCAGATTTCAGTTTTATTCAGATTGATTGATTGAATACCTTGCATGCCACCTAGTTAGTTATTCATGGACTGATTTATGCATGAATTGATTTGCTTGGAGTAATTAGTCTTGTGCATGAACTTGTTTTAACTGCCAAAGCATCATTCCATTTGAAGAAGTGACTAAAGCACTTACTTTCCAATTCTGACGTTGTGGTTGAATTAAGCACATAATTCTTTTACCCATTGGATTGATCAGAATTTAAATTAGAATTGAATGGTTGTTTAAATCAGTTTAGTTCAGCTTTGAATTACACCCATTGCATCTGGTTTAATATCTATGTCCTTGTGTATTTTTGCTAGAGTTGGTGCAATTTCTGTGAGCAGATCTGAAACGAATCAGTGCAGGGAAAAAGTGAAGAATGAATCTGCTGATTTGTTGAGCACAAGGAAGAACCTACAACAAAGTCCACTAAAACCAACAACTAGAAATAACATTAATCAGGGAAGTTTCTTAGCTATATTACTTCTATTTGTTTAACTGTTTGTGTTATAGCTTGCAATTTGTTGGATGATGTGATTTGCTGAATTGGAATCTGGTTTGATGTTGTTGTGTGCAGAGTTGATAAACATTTGGAGTCAAGAATTTTAAGCAGTAGCAGAATATCAGTAGAGTTTACAGCAAGATAGACCAACCATTTAATTAGGGGAGTTGTTTAATTTTGTTGCCTCTGGATTACTTAATTGTTTCTGTCTTAGCTGGAAATTGATAGCATTGATGGTTACTCTGCTGAATTGATTGTGAATCTTTGATTGCAGTTTGTCATTTGAGAGCAACAGAAATTTATATAGCTGCATCAAGTGTACGAGACTAGGAGAAAAGGGAAGAATCTTTTATATTGTGTGAATTTAATCCTTTTGATATCTGTGTGTAGATAAGGCACATTGATTCCAATTGTGATTTGTGATTATAGGATAAACCAGAAGCTAGAAAAGGGGCCAAAGCTAGCCGAACCAGCAACAGGAGTGTACATTTTTTTTTGGCACAAGGACTTGGCATCAAAATGAATGAAGTGGACCAGGGCCAGGACCGTAGCAGCCTAGTATAGTTTTTCTTTTGTAATTATTTTCTTCAATTTGTTTGTAATAGGCTTGTGTTAGCCTACTGTTAGCTTTAGCTTTTGTTTTGTAAAAGGGCCTTTTATAAAGTCCAAGTGTTTAGGAAGAGTCCTTGGTGCTCTTTCAAACTCTTGGCAACTTTATTTGCTTTTATTTTTAGCATAGCTAGACAGGTGAATGTGTCTTGTTAGCCAAAGCTACAAGCTTCACCATAGGAGTAGACTTTAATATTGACTTAATTTGTGTATCTCGTAGGGGTCATTAGAGTCCGCTGGTTTCTTTAGTGTTTTTGTTTCTTTGATTTTGTGTTCACGTTTAGGGTTGATTAGGCTAAAAGGGATTAAACTCTAAGCCTTTTCACATTAGAGTCCGAGAGTCTAGTCTTTTATTTGTGCTTAATTGTTTGAGTTGTGTACTTTGTTTCTAAAGGTGATTTTAGTTTAAGGGGTAATTAGTTAGTAGCCTAAGACATTTCTGGCAAGGCAAGATTTGGTACTTAAGCAGCTCTTTAGCTCACCTCTCTTACCTGGGACTTGTCTAAGTGAAAGTTTTGAACCCTTTAGATTAAGAAAACTTTTAAAAACAAAGATGTCTTCTTATGGTTCATATAGGTCTTCTAGGTTAGATAAAGTTGATGAAATGTTTAAACAAGCTAGGAATCTTCCATCCTTTGGTAAAGATATAGGTGCATTAACATACCTAGCTTGGGAAAAAGAAATTGATAAAATAAATCCTTGGTTTTGTGAAGAGAGTGAATATTATGTTCTTAGTATATATCTCTCTAAGTTAGAAGAAAATGCAAGTGAGTGGTGGGATGAAAGACAATATCATGTTAGGAAAGGTAGAAAGTCTTCCATGATTGGCATGATTTAAAAGCTTGCATGAGAAGAAAGTTTGTGCCTTCAAGCATTAAAAGAAACCTAGAACTAATTAGGGATTGCATTAATGATGGAAAATTATTTCTTGAGAGTTTAAATGATCATGGGTTTCTTCGTAGAGAATTAGAATTTGGGGCAAGACATAAGGAGATCAAGGATAAGAAAAGAGAAAGAGAGATTGAGAGAAAAGAAAAGGAAGAAAGGAAAGAAGAAGAGAAGAGAGAGAGAGAAGAAATAGTGAAAAGAGAAGAGAGAAAAAGAGAGAAATTAAGAAGAGAAGAAATAGAGAAAAGAAAAGAGAGAAGAAGAGAGGAATTAAGAAGAGAAGAAGAGAGAAAAGAAGAAGAAAAGAGAGAAATGCAAGAAAGAGAGAAGAAAGAAAAGGAGAAATTGTTACGGATGACAAATCCTATTCTTTCAAAGACTGTGGAAAAAAAAGGGAAGGTTTCCAAATCTTTACTTCTTTTCCAATAATTGATTACTTTTCAATTTTTGACTTCTCTTTCAAACCAATTGTTATGAAAACATTTTCAAAATATGACAATTCAAATCTTGAGTTATTCTTATCTTTAAGAAAACAATTAACTCAAGATAAATACCCAGCTCTATTGTATTGTCACTTTTGAGCTGAATGAGAATTATATTTTTGAAATCAGAATAATTCTCTCTTGAAAGTCATAGGCTAGAGAGTCTAAAGACTCCCTCTAGCCACCTTCCAAGCGCACTCTCATTTTTCCATTTCTCCAAAATTCCACGGTGCTACTCATTCCTCCACGCCACCTCTCCTTCGCTGCCACCTCGCATGCGTCAGCGTTTTTCAATTCCTTCTTCAGCCACGTGTCCGCTCCCTCATTCCACATCATTTGCTTTTCTTCTCACACATCAGACACGCACAACCACATTCTCTCTTTCGTGAGAGCTTTTTCTCCATCTCGCAGAACCACATCTCGTTCTTCCACTCAAGAGTTTCCTCGTCGCCAGCCATTCTTCATCACAAATCCATCTCTTCTCCTCCGTAAGTATCAGATTCACAAGTTTCTTCATCTTTCTTCCACTGTCACCAAATCATCTGCACATTTGTCTAGGGTTTCTTCATCCTTCATCATTTTCTCTGATTTTAGCCGATTAAAATTACTTTTGATTCGTTCCAAACCTTTTCCACCGTTCAATCTTCATTTTGAACCGATTAATCGGTTCATATTGGGTTTCCTTCCATTTCTAGGGTTTCTATTGAGTTTAACCCTCTGTTTTTGTCATTTTCTGTTGCGTATTCTTCGTCGGAGAAGCTTCGAGGAGGTCCGGTTTGTATTCGCGCAGCTTCAATCGACTTCTCCTCGAGCATTCGTCCATCATGATAGGTTTTAATGTTTATCAGAACTAAGGTTATTGACTGCTTCTAATATGTTTATATGCTTTTTTGCAGTTCAAAATGTGCCCTTACACATTTCCATTACCCATGGCATGGCTCATCTATGTATAACCCATATGCAGAACTATCTGTAGATCTTATATATACTAATTAACATAAAGCTTCAGTAATTCATGACTATGTAAGAATTCATGTAGGATATTATTATTTATTAATACTCCGCATTTCATACGCTTCATGAGTATTCTTGAAAGATCTAAAGGAACCTTTTTTGGAATGAATATTAAGTGAAGAAAAAAGGAGGAAAAAAAAAGCCCAAGAAAAAAATAATAGCTGTACCTCCATGGGTCTGCGACCATCCAGTCGAAGTCCTTCTGGCCTGACGTATTCCATCCTCAGGTCAATCTATGGCAGAGACAAAAGGGAGACGAAGATGAGACATAAGCAGCTGGATTTTGTTTTTATTTGCTTTATATTCTTGGCTTCCAAAAAAAATGATATTTTCTACTAAAGTTATTAAAACAAAATGGTGAGATTTTGATGAATCTGAGCCATTTAAAAGTTTGTGTTGGCTCAAGTAGTTTGTGGGTCATGCAGTGAGATGAGTGAGAGAGCAGTTCGAATTAATAACACTGCTCAATTGAAAACATACCGAACAAACTCCAGTTGCTCTGTAAAGATTAGGATGAAAACAAGGTTACAAAAAATCAAGCAATCTGAACTTTGAATGAATATCATATTGACAACAACAAACATTTACCCAATAAGTGGGGCACTAGGTAAATAATATTGCAGAAATAAATATTAGAAATCAGCAAACAACAAAATAACAACGCATTTGAAGAAAGGGTTTGAACTTTGATGACCAGAGAGAGAGAAAAGGAAAAGTACCTGACTGACGGCGAGATTTGACGGTGGCTGTTACGCTCTGTGTGGCGACGGCGAGAACGGAAGTTGGTCCGCGCACTGCAAACGAGCCTAGTCTAGGCAGGGTTCCGCTGTTCGGTGTTTAAATAGGTCACTAAATAGGTTTAATAGGTCACTTGTTTAAACCTGTTCGGATAGCAATGTTGAGCGTTCGACCTTGAGTAGTATTCTTAGGTTCCAAGCGTTGCGCGTTCGTCCAAGTATTGAATTTAGTACTGGTGTTCGATGGTTTAGCGTTCGGCCTGATAGTGTAGGATTTGATAACGTTCGTCCAACAGCGTTCGGCCTGTTGATTGATAACGAACGTACGTCCAAATAGTGTTCGGCCTAGTGGTTGGAAGGTAGTGTTCGTTCAGTAACGTTCGTCCACTGTGCTCGGTGAACAGTGCTCGTCCAAATAGTATTCTGCAAATGTTTGATTTTAAATAGGTCACTAAATAGGTTTAATAGGTCCTATTTTTTTTCTAGAAAAATCAAATTTAAACACCGAACAGCGGAACCCTGCCTAGACTAGGCTCGTTTGCAGTGCGCGGACCAACTTCCGTTCTCGCCGTCGCCACACAGAGCGTAACAGCCACCGGCAAATCTCGCCGTCAGTTAGGTACTTTTCCTTTTCTCTCTCTCTGGTCATCAAAGTTCAAACCCTTTCAATGTTTGCGTTGTCATGTGTAGTGCCTTGTAGTGTCACCACTCACCACCCAATCCCTATTTTCTGTTAAACTCGTAAAAGTTGCTATGCTTTTCTAATTTAATCAATTCAACATTTACAACCAAGAAAAATGGAGTTTACGACAGCTTTGTATAAGCTTCAAACATTGAACATCTTGATAACCAATTACTCCTATACTATATCGTTCTCTCAATCAAACTTATAACCCTTCCTTGCCCTTTGTATCGATCTCACAAAAACTCTTCTTAAAAATCCTGCATCTTGAACTTGCATACCACTCAACCATAAAATTGATCTATAGCATAACCGAGTCACTAAAATCATTGCTCTGTGTTGTTAGTTTATTAAGTGGGAAGGGAACACTGTCCTTCTCATATATAATTGACCCAAATCTTTCCTCTGTAACTATTAAACTAAAAGAAACTTCCCAGAAGGTCACCCTTCCTAGAATTACTCTAGGCTAAGCACGCTTAACCATGGAGTTCTTATGAGTCGGGCAACCGAAAAGCAAATGCATTTGGTGATATGAGTAGTCAAATCAATTCCTTTAAGCTATCCTTCAATCGTATAGTCCCATACCTATATAGTCTCCAGATCCCTCTCATTCCGGTGTATGTTCGATTCATCCATGTACCCCTTCCACCGGAAGCCTTGCCAGGAGCCGCTCCTTGTCTGTGCCCCCTGCACCATGCTACCTGCACCGGCGTCACTCCCCGCACTCTCATCAGTGCCCGGGTGTCACATGCTGACATCCCAAAATATATAACAATGTATATATGTAGAATGCAGCGATTATAATAATAGAAAGCAGTTAAGAGTACACAATAGATAGAATTAAGGAGTACAGTTATCCAAGTCTGGCTGGGAAACTTTAAAACTTAAGTACAAGTTCATAATTCTCCAAAACACAGATCATGCTAAAATGAAGGCTAGAAGTCTTTCAAAATAAAGAGTTGTTTAGCTAGTAGAAATCCTAAGCACTAGGGGCTGGGTCTTCCTCAACTTCCAAAGCTTGCTCCAAAGGTACATCATCACCTACTGCTCACATCCAAAGGATTGGATGATCATCGCAAGGGGAAAGGCAAACACATGCAACACATACAATTCATTTTCAATCAATCTAGCAGTTACCAGAATATCCATACACATATAAACACCTTAGTCATCATAAACATAAGCATTCATTTCATAAAACTCATCAAGACAAGCATCCTATCATGTTAAGACTCTAGACACGTCCGGACATAGAATGTATGTAGAGCTGGGGCGGGTTGTGCACTTGTGATGGCCTCTACTGCTTTGCAAAGCCATTGCCGAGGGGTTCCACCCGACCATACACAAGGCTAGTCCGTTACCGCGGAATAGACCTCCAGTGATAGCGTCTACCCTAGGACCTCCCACTACTCCCACCACACGCGTCAATCCTCTCTAAGTGAGAATGAAAGACCGTTGGAGTGTTAGGGATAACCCCCATATGGAAGCCTCTTACATTCATTCAATACACTAACTGATCCCACCGAGAGATCTAAATTTCTGATTCAATCCTACCATTTTAAATCTTATGATATTCCTTTTGGATCAACAATGTACATCATAAACCACTTATAACCATACACTTTCAACCAATCTGGATCACATGAAGATGCATTCATAAATTGTAACCGAAATATTTAAATAACATAACTTATTGGAATGAGAGAAAACATAACAGAAAATATCACCACTGGACGAACACTATTTGGACGAGCGCCAAGAGCCCTTGGGAGGACACTGTTTGAACGAACGTCCAAAACCCATTGGTCGGACACTGTTTGAACGAACGTCAAAATCCCTTGGGCGGACTTTGTTTGGACGAACGCTCAACGATCAAACATGAAGACCGAGCGCTAGCGATCACTAACCAATATCAAGACCGGACGCTTAAGATTCAACCCTAAGAATACAAACGTAAGGCCGAACACTCACAATCGCAACTAAACCAAGGCCGAACGCCACCAACATGAACGCTCGCTATTACTTATGGACGCTCACTACTAATTCAACCTCTGACCGAACGCTAATTAAACCATCAACTGAACGAACGCTAATGAAAATTTGTCTATGTAATTTAAGGATTGTTAACTATCCTTTTTCAGTGTTAGTTGGTTTAGACATTTAAAAAACTTTGATGTTGTAGTTGAGCTTTAGATGATTTGCTGTTTTTCTTTAGTAACTTCTCTGCATTTCAGGTGCAAAATAGAAGCCAAATAACCAACCATGCTCTGGTAGTTTTTTTTTTCTAAGTTATGTTGTCTGTATTTATATGAATTGTAACAAAAACTTAATTGTTGCTTATGTGCAATGTATGTCTATAGGTTCGGTGTGAGTACAGCATGGCTAATTTTAGCACTGGAGATCGCATGAGGAAATCAAAGGGTGACAGGTTTTGCTCATTTACTTGCTTTTGTTTAACTTCCTATTCTTTTTGACCTTTCACTTATTTTTTATATATTCGTAGTTTTATACTTATCAAAATGGTATTGGAGCATAGACTACTAGGATGATAATGAATGTTGCATTAGTAGAATCTATCTTAAGAGTGCCTTGTAATTTGTAAATTGGACTTTTTGATCTTTTTACTGAGGTAAGAATTTAATAGCAATGGTGGTAATGCATGTTTAGACTTTTAGAGTATAAATTTTGATTATTAATTAGTAATATATATATATATATATATATATATATATATATATATATATATATATATATTGCATTTGTTCATGTGATACAGTGTAATTTTTTTTAATCTTGCATTCATAATTTTCTATGTAACAACTATCTTGCTATCCACTAACGTATTGTAGTGTTTTTGGGGCTGGCTGCTCCATGCCTTTGATATAGCTGACTACAGGCTCAGCAATGGGTTATGTATCATAAAACAATGAAAAGCTTAACCCCATGCACCCTTTTACTGCCTTTTCTCATTTTTAATCTTTTTTGCAAGCTTTGACTTTTTTGAGTAATCTTTGGCCAAAACTCACTGAATAGTTTTGAATGGCTTAACCATCAATGTTTGCAGATATAAATGTTATCCTGTTTTGCTTTTCCTTCATAGTTTTAATATGGTTCTCATTGTAAGGTTCTCTTACAGAAGGATAATAGGATCACTTCTTATTTTTTACTACGTGATTTGAAGTTCTCATTCTACAGGAGATCAACTGAAATTTCCCTGGTTATTCGGCAAACCATGGAAGCATCTATATTGACACATCTATTGCCTCGATCTCAGGTTTTATTACACATTAAGAACTTATTTTGTCATGTGCTTTGCTTTCCCCTAGTCCTCCCTAATGTTTTACTTATTAAATTTGCAGATAGATATATATGTCCAAGTTCTCCAAGCAGATGGAGGTAACTAAGACTTGATAATGGGATCTTGTGATTCTCTTCTGTCATTGCCATTTTATTTTCTCTCTTTACTCATTTAATATGTACATTAATTTTGGGTGATGTTGACATGTCTTTTATAGGAACTAGATCTGCTTGTATAAATGCTGTAACTTTGGCCCTTGCCGATGCTGGGATCCCTATGCGTGATCTTGTAACATCCTGCAGTGCCGGATACCTTAACAGCACAAGTCTGCTTGGTATATATCTGTTTTTACTCTAAATTTGAACTGGCTAAATACAAGTGTGGTATGTCTGTTTTGTTTCTGTCTACTTCTGATGCACGGGCTGCCCTAATTATTAAAGGTTTCTGAATGTGTACAGATTTGAACTATGTAGAAGACAGTGCTGGAGGTCCTGATGTAACCCTAGGAATTCTGCCAAAGTTGGATAAAGTAACACTGCTTCAGGTTAATTCATGTCTTGTTATTTTCTCTGTATCTATTGTGTAGTCAACCAGGTAAATTAGTTCAACAGAAAGGAAAACTTTTTATTGCTCTCTCAGTCATTGGTACTCACGTAGTAAAGAGTCTGGTGGTGTTGAAGCTGTAATTCCTCTTCCTTCAAAAACTGTTCTTGTTATTAGAGATTTTGGAGAGAACAGTAGAGTTTTAACCCTTGATTACTCGAGGGAATAGGTGCATGTTCGGAAATCCCCAAAAGAAGCTTATCTAAGCTCGCCTCAGATTTAACAACTTAATAGTTTGTTGTACACATGAATCTTTTTTCAAATATAAGTTGTTTTTTAATCAACAGATACTTCTTACGAAGGTTCCTGATAGAGTGATTTGCTGTTGTACCCTTTGATGGAGTTATGTCATGACAAATCTTCTTTTTAGTCTGAGTTAATGTTTGATCAAGTGTAACTTAATTTTCACTAGTATCATACTTGGTAACTCTTTATTTGGAATTCCAGTTCAGCATCTTTTACTTTTTTAGTTGCAGATCTTTTGTTGATACTTTAAATTTTGACTGAAGAAATATAGTTGATATATTCTTTCCGCCACCTTATTATAGGATGAAATTCATGTATGGTCCACAAAACAGAGAGGGAGGGTAACTTCATTTGGTGGGGCTGGCATAGATTTTTTCCAATGACAGTTTATCAGTCAGTTTATTGCTCCCATTCTTAGATTGATATTATGGAGTTAAATTTGTTTCGAACACGTGCCACTATGTAAAGGCTGGTTGAGATTGTGAACCTTCAAAGTTTTAATCAGAAATTTACTACTATCATTATTATGAAAGCATGCAATGCTTTCTTTTCTCATCCAGCTTATTTCATTCGTTCACTCCCTGCCATATTCCGTAGTTTAGAATGGAAAAGCTCCTAGTTTAATTTTATTTGCACTAATTTCTGTTGTTACTGTCTATAGATGGATTCTAAACTACCAATTGACATTTTGGAAAATGTTATGCAACTGGCAATCGAAGGCTGCAAAGCAATAGCAAACTACATTCGAGAAGTAAGAACCTGCTGACACTTTTGTGATTATACTAAGAGGAGTCCAAACAAGTTTTACATTAATTTCACTGCTTAAATCCTGTTTCTTGTTGGCTGGCAGATTTTGCTGGAGAACACAAAGCAACTGGAGTATCGACGAGGTGTATAGTTTTTATAGCAGAAATGATGCTATGATTATTATTACCTGTGGTCACGGTTTTCCAGATTTGTAGGTCCGTTCTTTCAGCATTTGTGTTTTTTGGTTATGGAGGAGAATTCTCTTGTATTTACGTGGAACAATTTTGTTTTTAGCATACGGTGCTGAATAAAACGGAAAATTGTTGTAGAATCGTTCTCATTTCTGTCACCTTATCATGAATAAAGGTAGCAAAATTATGATTTATTTGGGACCACTTTCTGAATTTCCACCAATCCCCAAATAAGACGTGTAGAATGGAACTAATGATCTGACACTTCAACGAATGAAGAATTAATGATTGAAGTTAGAATCAAAATAATCAGTGGGTTGGTGGAGTGTGTGTACATGGTGATTGCATCCTCAGAAAAAGCAATGACATCAGTATTGACAATTTAAATGCTAACTAATTTCAATGGTTAGTTTCCTAAATTTCCTTTTTGGGTACGATACAGTTTGATAAAGACAGCTTTGGTGTTAAATGTTTGTATTGCAGTTAAAGTCTTGATATAGCGAGTTAAACTGATTAATTATGTAAATATAAAAAGTAAATAATTTATAGTAATTTCTAAATCCTGGTAAATATAAAGTAGTTTAATTAAGTTAACATTTTTTTATTTCTTTTAAATACGTATGCTAGAGCGGAATACTGAAGTTTTTTTGTAGAGTTGAATAGAGTAAGTTTGAAACATCACTAATACAGATTTAGAAGAAAAAAAAGTATTTGAAGTAATAATATTGTATGGAAAAATGTTAATTTTTCTGGGAAAAAAATTTCACAGAAAAAGTTAACCTGAAAGTTAATGATCAAGAGAATTTTAGGATTATTTCTATGGTAAAGGAAAGTGTAAGACCCATGAAAAATATTTACTTTAATAATAATAATTTTATTACTAGTAGTAATAAATTTCTTTGTGAATGGAAAATATATAAGTTTATAAAATGTGGAAAGATTAATAAGAAATTTTGGTAGCTTAATTTGTAAGACCCATGAAAAAATATTTATAATAGTAAATTTTAGCATTTTATTAGTAATAATAATTTTAATGGATAGAAAAATGTAAATTTTTGGATATAAAATTATAGTAATTCTAGAGGGAGAGTTTCAAATTTTTGATAACTTATTTAGGATTTTTTTTAAGAAAAGTGAATAGTGAATAGTAAATAGTAAATAGTAAATAGTGAATAGTGAATAGTTAAAAAAAAATATTAAAATAAATTGTGGAAGAGAACACTCCACGTAGAATTAATCATTCAGAGATAAGAATGGTGAATAAAAAATAATATTTGAATAGTAAAAATGAATAGTGAAAGTGAATAGTAAAAATGAATAGTAAAAATGAATAGTAAAAAAACTTTTTGGCTATAAATAGCCAAGGGGGGGAGGCTGAAGATTTGCACCAAAATTCTAGAGAAATTGTGAGAGAAGAGAGTTGGAGGAAATTCTAGTTGAAGAGGGGAAATTCTGGAAGTTTCCGGAGAACGGTTTGAGAAGAGGAAACTAAGTCTGGAATAGAGGTAAGGGGAGCTAACCTTGAGTATCTCCTTTTGTATTATCTTGAGTCTTGAATATGCTATATTTTGCTTTTGTCTGATCTTAAATCTTGAATATGGAGTATTTTGTTTCTGTATGATTTTGAATTTAAATGAGAGTATGCTTTTGTGTTGATATCCAAGTGTGATAGTTGTAAAACGTGATATTGATTATGTTATGCCATTTGTATGTTATTAGTTGTTTATTTTTGTATTTTGGAAGGATTAGAAATTGTCTAACCGGCTCTGCCAGATTCAATTTATTGTTTCCCCAAACATTTTATTGCTTTCCTTGTTTATTTTTATCGTATTTTGGAAGGATTAGAAGTTGTCTAACCGGCTCTGCCAGATTCAACTTCTTGTTTCCCCAAACGTTTTATTTCTTTACTTATTTATTTTATTGCATTTTGGAAGGATTAGAAGTTGTCTAACCGGCTCTGCCAGATTCAACTTCTTGTTTCCCCAAACTATTTATTGCTTTACTTATTTATTTTATTGCATTTTTGGAAGGATTAGAAGTTGTCTAACCGGCTCTGCCAGATTCAACTTCTTATTTCCCCATACATGTTATTGTTCTTGTTATTTAATTATATTGTATTTTTGGATGGATTAGAAGTTGTCTAACCGGCTCTGCCAGATTCAACTTCTTGTTTCCCCATGAATTTTTATATTAGGATTATTTTTATGATTGTCAAATATTGTATTCTTATATGACCATTTACAGTAATATTTTATTATTGTTAATTGTTTATAATTATCTTGTATGAATTTTATTATGAATGTTTATTGTGATGATTGATATGAAATTATGCATTTGAAATATAGTATGAGTCTCGGGGAGAGACTCTAAATTGGCATGGTATTAGTGTATATGTTGATGTTGAGGGTCCTGTTGTTGGTGGTGATCCTAAAACTCTAATAATTTTCCAATCTCAATTAGAGAAGGATGTATTATGTGGTGAGAGTAGTAGGAGGTCCTAGTCTATGTTCATAGACGTTAATGGACTAACCTTGTGGGTGATGTGATATATTATATTTTTGGCCATAACTGTGTTGTAGATGTCACCACAAGTGCATGACCACCCGAGACTTCCATCAACATTATATCCGGATAATAGAGTCTAGTATAATAATTGCATCTTACAAGAATTTATGGTGAATGTATTATGTATATTAATAGTGTCATGCTTTTCTTTGAATTGTGCATGGTAGCTCACCCTTACTTGTTTGTTTGTGCCGGAAAAATCTTATTTTTGCGATGATCGTATAATGTTTTTGTTATACGGGAGCAGATGAGGGAACGACATCTGAACCAATTCAAGTGAAGGAGGAAGCAGCAGAAAAATGAAGATAATTTTAAGAAGAAAAAAAAATTAAGAGTGTTTTTATTTGTGTAAAAATATAATGTATTTTCAGTGTGAACCATTTTACTCATAAATGGATGATTGTAACAATGTACGATGTTTATATTATTAATGAAATATTTGGTGTGTGAGATGCGTTAACCCCTGCTCAGCAAAAGTGTTTGGAAATTGAAAGCCGTAGAAGCGGAAAAAGTCAAGACGAATAAACTTTACCGCCATGATCTTCCTTTCTTGCCAAGAATTAACAAAGTCTGCGTGTTTCCCTTGATCTGAAATCCATCCATCTATGTTTGCAAGACGTGGTTGAGAAGAAGAGGAGGCTCCAGCTGTTCTGCGACGGTGCCTTCTTGAGTCAGCCATGGAGGAAGAATGGGAAAATGAGATTTTGAGAAGGTGAAGGGAAATGAAGAAGATGTGAGCTCTAGATTTGATTTCAGCAGTAATTGGGTGCAAAGGAGTGTCTAATAATCGATTATGGGGGGCTTTTTATAAGAAAAATGGACAAACTAGCCGTTTATGGTCGTTTATGGCCGTTATGGGATGCTCCAACGACTCTATTTTTGAAACTGTCAGCGTGATAATCGATTATGGCTCGAGATAATCGATTATCAGTTCAATAATTACTGCCCAGAATTGCATGATAATCGATTATGCATAATGATAATCGATTATCTGCTCAAGATTTTCCAGAATTGAATTTGATGCATGAATAATCGATTATAACTTAGTGATAATCGATTATGAAGCGTTAAGTTTACGAAAAATGCAAAAATTTGCATAGATTTTGATTCTAAGATATGTCTGACACTCCTAACTCTCTTCTAAGCTCAAAAAATCTATCTCCAGGTTTAACAAGAAAGCATTTCAGCTAGCACAATCAGTTCAAAAACTAATTTTGACAACACAAATTTCAACTTATCAAGCACCAACTATGTTTCATGCACTCTCATATCCCAATTTGTTCAACTTCATATATTCAACTTGTTACCAATAAGGAGTATTGGTAAATCTTGAAGAAATTTGTTTTGATGATGCTACAAGAAGTTTTAGTTGAAGAAGATATTAGAATTAGTTAAAAGCAAGTTGTAGAAATTAAATGTAGTAGGAAATTCTTGTAAACCTTGTAAAACTTGCATTTTTAACCTGCAATAATCGATTATGATTAAGCAATAATCGATTATCACAAGTCATACTTGAATAATCGATTATCACTTCATATAATCGATTATCACATTTTTGAAAACCTGTAACGGACTTGAATAATCGATTATCACTTACAATAATCGATTATTCATGGCAGTTGGGAGCTGTCCTTTGGCATTCAGTGTACTTGGCTATATATTTTGATTTGGAGAAATCAGAAGGTAACGTTGTTGAACAGAAGCTCTTGTAGAATACTGTTTGTCAGAGGAAGTTCTCAGAAGCTATAGTTCAAGTTCCCTTGCTTGGTCTCGTGAACAGGAGAGGCTCGTGTGTCGTGTGTCGATAGTCGGAGCAAGCTCTCTTCGAGTTAGCAAGGTGCTCTGCCTGGTCTCGTGAATAGGAGAAGCTCGCGTTTCGTTTGTCGATATTCGGAGCGTTTCTCTTTGAGTTGGCAGAGTGTTCTTCTTCCTGTTCGTTCGTCGAAGGAAGGTTTATTTATCTGCTTTATTCACTATTTGTTGTAATCTGTGAAACCATTTTTAGTGAAAAAGGTTAATCACTATTTATAGTGATTAACGACTGGACGTAGAATCTTTTGATTCGAACCAGGATAAAAATCCAGTGTATCAATTTTTCTACTCTCTATACTCTTTACCTTTTACGCATGTTAACTGTTTGATTAATTTTCTCTAAGAAAATTGTTTTTCTAAAACGAACCATCAAAACTTGATTTGTGACCGTAACACGCTTTCCGAATATTTTATTCCGCTGCGCAACTCTATAACGGTACCGATTGTTCCAACAAATATTTCCCAGATAGTGTCAGGTTTGCTAAAGAGGTAGAGTTTCTCGAGTTGACTCAGGGCAACAGATTAGTATCGGAGTATGCAAATCGTTTTAAACACTTGCTTCGCTTCAACACTATGTCAATAGATGAAGAATGGCAGTGTCGCAAGTTTGAGAATGGCTTGAGGAAGGATATAAAGTTACTGGTGAAAGGATTGCGCATCAGAGAATTCTCCGCCTTGGTAGAGATGGCCCGTGATATGGAAAAGACTAAGGGAGAACCAGAGGGACCTCAGAGACAACAAAGCCAACCACTTAGGGTTGGTGGACCTGTGATATCCCGGGGAGACTCCAGTTCTAGAAGGACCCCTTTCTCTAGACCTCCTTCCTTCAGGTCTAGGAGTTCTTCCTCGCAGTCATCGGGGCAATCCAGCTTTGCCAGTTCTGTTAGATGCTTCAAGTGTGGTGGACCACACCTCCAGAGTTCTTGCCCTCAGTTAGAAGGGTACAGGAGGTGTAATATCTGCAGGCAAGAGGGACACTATGCCAGAGACTGTCCTACTACTAGGAGGGTAGGACCACAGCCACGCCAAGCTGGCACATCTATTCAGAGGGGTGGACACAGACCTCAGGCAGCCGGGAGAGTTTATGCATTGACTGGGGCTGAGGCAACCAGTACAGGTAATTTAATTGTCAGCAGTTGCTTGTTATTTGGAGCTTCGTGTGTAACGTTGTTTGATTCGGGGCGACACATTCTTTTGTGTCTAAGGCTTGTGTGGAGAGGCTTGGTTTAGTTGTTAGAGAGCTTCCGTGTGATCTGGTGGTGTCTACACCAGCAGCTGGGTTAGTTAGAACATCTGATGTGTGCTCCAGATGTCCTATTGAGGTGGAGGGACGCAGGTTCAGAGTGAACCTTATTTGCTTACCTCTGCAGGGGCTAGAGGTAATTCTGGGAATGGATTGGTTAGCAGCCAATCGTATTCTTTTAGATTGTTGTGGTAAGAAGCTAATATTTCCCAAAGAAGATGAAGACTTGTCGTTATCGCTCGGTGTATTGAAGCAAGACATCTTCGAGAGTGCCAATTGCTTCCTAATCATGTTTCATATGGTCGGGAATTCTAATTTAAACTCTTCAGCACTTGGGAACCAAAGTGTAGACCTTCTGGTTGTGAATGACTTCATGGATGTTTTCCCTGAAGAAGTTCCTGGTTTACCTCCTCCGCGAGAGGTGGAGTTCTCTATTGATCTGGTCGCGGGAGTAGGACCAGTATCCATGGCTCCTTATTGGATGGCTCCAGCTGAGCTGGCTGAGTTGAAGAAACAGATTGAAGAATTGTTAGAGAAACAGTTTATTCGGCCAAGTGCTTCGCCGTGGGGTGCGCCCGTGTTACTAGTAAAGAAAAAGGATGGTAGCTCAAGGTTGTGCGTTGACTATCGACAGTTGAATAAGTTGACGATCAAGAACAAGTATCCATTGCCGAGGATCGATGATCTGATGGATCAATTACACGGAGCTACAGTATTCTCCAAGATTGATTTGAGGTCGGGTTACCATCAAATTTTAGTAAAGGCCGATGATGTGCAGAAGACGGCATTCAGGTCCAGATATGGCCACTATGAGTATGTCGTTATGCCTTTTGGTGTGACTAATGCTCCAGCTATATTCATGGACTATATGAATCGAATTTTCAGACCCTTCTTGGACAAGTTCGTGGTAGTTTTTATAGATGACATACTTGTCTATTCTAAAACTCGGGAAGAACATGAAGATCACCTTAGGGCAGTACTTGAAGTGCTGAGAGAAAGAAGATTGTATGCCAAGCTGTCCAAGTGTGAGTTTTGGATGAAAGAAGTTCCTTTTCTTGGACATGTGATTTCAGCTGGAGGAATTGTTGTTGATCCCACTAAGGTGCAAGCAGTACTTCAGTGGGAGAGACCTAAGACTGTTACAGAAGTCAGGAGCTTTGTGGGCCTAGCGGGCTACTATCGCCGTTTTATTGAAAGCTTTTCACGGATTGTGGCGCCGTTGACACAACTGACTAGGAAGGATCAACCTTTTGTTTGGACAGATCGCTGTGAGACTAGCTTCCAAGAGTTAAAGAACAGGTTGACTAGTGCACCAGTTTTGGTTATCCCTGACACGGGTAAACCTTTTGAAGTTTTTTGTGATGCCTCTCATCAGGGATTAGGGTGTGTACTGATGCAGGAGAAGAAGGTAGTGGCATATGCATCAAAAACTCAAGGTTCATGAGAAGAATTATCCCACTCATGATTTGGAGTTGGCAACTGTGGTATTTGCTTTGAAGATTTGGAGACACTACCTGTATGGCGCGAAATTTCAGGTGTTTAGTGATCATAAGAGTCTGAAATACCTCTTTGATCAGAAGGAGCTTAATATGAGGCAAAGGCGATGGATGGAGTTTCTTAAAGATTATGACTTTGATCTCCTTTATCACCCTGGGAAGGCAAATGTGGTGGCGGATGCTTTGAGCAGGAAGTCAGTGCATATTTCAGCCTTAATGATCAGAGAGCTTGAGTTAGTAAAAAGCTTCAGAGATTTGAGGTTGCAGGTAGAATTTGAAGCTGACAGCATCAGATGCAGTAATTTGGTGGTGTCCAATGACTTATTGAAGCGTATTAAAGAAGAGCAGTCGAAGGATGTTGAGCTCCAAACGTCATCCAGTTTGATTGGGACGGAACAAGGAAAAGATTTTGCATTGGGGACTGATGGTATCTTAAGGTTCAAAGGCAGAGTATGTATCCCTAGCAATTCAGAAATGAAGAGGTTAATCCTTGAGGAGGGTCATAAAAGCCGTTTTAGCATGCATCCTGGCATGACTAAAATGTATCAAGACCTCAAGGAGTCTTTTTGGTGGTCTGGTATGAAGAGAGATGTAGCTCAGTTCGTCGCCTCTTGTTTAACTTGTCAGAAAGCGAAGATAGAGCATCAGAGACCGGGGGGTTTGTTGCAGCCATTGGAAATTCCAGAATGGAAATGGGATAGCATCGCTATGGACTTTGTTACCCATTTGCCACGCATTGTCCGAAGACATGATGCAATATGGGTAATAGTGGACCGATTGACCAAGAGTGCCCACTTCTTGGCAATTGATTTGAGAATGTCTATGGCAAAGTTGGCGCAACTGTATGTTAAGGAGATAGTGAGGTTACATGGAGTGCCTTCGAGTATTGTATCAGATAGAGATCCGAGGTTCACATCCAGGTTTTGGCAAACCCTTCAGAATGAGATGGGAAGCAGACTCCAGATGAGCTCGGCATATCATCCCCAAACGGATGGACAGTCTGAGCGGACGATCCAATCGCTTGAAGATTTGTTGAGGACTTGCATTTTGGATCACCTAGGGGTATGGGATGAGATATTGCCACTGGTTGAGTTCACTTACAACAACAGCTATCAGGCGAGTATCGGCATGACACCGTTTGAAGCGTTATATGGAAGGCGCTGCAGGACACCTCTTTGCTGGTTTCAGGATGGAGAAGCAATTTTCACGGGACCAGAGATAGTTCAGCAGACTACGGAGAAGGTGAAGCTTATACAAGAGAGGATGCGGGCATCACAGAATAGGCAGAAGTCCTATGCTGATCGGAGGCGCCGGCCGTTAGAATTTGCAGTTGGGGATCATGTATTCCTCCGAGTGACTCCTACTACCGGAGTAGGAAGAGCTATTCGTGCTAGGAAACTATCTCCTAGATATCTTGGTCCTTACCAGATCCTACGACGTATAGGACCAGTAGCGTATGAGATGGCTATGCCACCTCAGTTAGCAAACTTGCATCCAGTATTCCATGTATCTCAACTGAGAAAATACATGTTGATCCTTCTCATGTGCTTGAAGTTGACAATGTGCAAGTTAGAGAAGATTTGTCAATTGAGGTGTGATAACAGTTGAAAAACTGTTATTTTCATGCTTAAAATTGACACTAAAAGCAACCTTTAGACTTAGAAACTAGCTTGAAATCATACTTTTATCCATATTTTCAGAAATAAGAGAGCTGGACAGGTTTATGCTTGATTTCAGTGTTTTTGTACAGGTTTTAAGGTGAATTTAGTGAAAGAAGTGAAGAATGAGAGAGATGGAATCAGAAAAGGAATCAAAGAGTGCAAAAAGGAGAAGCCGAAGGCACCGCTCAGCGGCATTTTACCGCTGAGCGGCACTCAGGAGGTCACGGGAGGTCCGCTGAGGGGCAAAATGGCCGCTGAGGGGAAGAAAAGAGACGCGCACTCACCGCTGAGCGGCACACTTATGGGCTTGGGCTTAGATTCTTTGTAATTTTAGAATAGTATATAAGCTTTAGGACGTCCTAGGGTTTGTATCTTTGGCAGAAACGAGGCAAACACTCTCTCTTCCACCCCTTTGAAGGAGGATCTTGGATGCTCAGGCTACCTCTTCACCTTTATTGGGTTTATTCTTTCATTCTTTCATTGTTCATCTAGGTTCACCATGAATATGGTGAACTAAACCTTGTATGTTTGTTGGGGAATCAAGGTAATCTCTTGAAGCTCTCATATATGGAATTTATGCTTGCATCTTTTAATTAAGACTTATGCTTTCTTTCATCATTAGTTAGGGTTTTTCCTCTTTGCTTAATGCTTGCATTGTTTAACTCATTCGATGCATGATTATTGGTTTTGTCGATACGGGAACGTACGGGGAAGTCTAGATCCGGGGAATTTCTCCCAATATTATGTTGGTTGTCGTTAAGCTCCTGAACTTATGAACTGATCATTAGGAATGCTAGGAATTGTATGAACTCGTGATTAGGGAGAAGCCTTCTAGAAAGGTACTTTAGAGAGTGGCATTAACAATGATGATTTGAATGTTGAATTCCTAAAATATATGAGAGTGGATAAGATGAAATTGAAACCCCAACAACATATTCATTCATATATTTCATTGAAAGTGTTTATCTTTTGCTTTTGCCATTGATCAAAAACTCATGCATACATGTTTATTTTCTGTCTTGCATATTAAACTCCAAATATTTCGTTCTTAAGTCTTAGCTAATCAACAAACCACATAACTAAACTAGGCCGTAAGTCCTTTGGGAAGAACGATACTTGGTCTTACCAAGTTTATTACTTGAACGATTCGGTCATACTTGCCGATTGTGAAACAAGTTTGTGACATCATATTTTGGTGATCATAAATTTGTCCATCAAGTTTTTGGCGCCGTTGCCGGGGACTCGTGGTTTAACTGGTTAATTTGTGTGATTATTGATTATCTTTGACTTTAATTTTGAATTTCAGTTTTTATTTTTTCTGTTTTTATTTTATCTTATTAGATTAGATTAGATTTGATTTGATTTGATTTTATTAGATTAGATTTGATTTTATTTTATTTTATTCTATCTTATTTTATTGTATCTTCTGAATCTTTTATCTTCTGAATATATATCTTCTCTTATATCTTTTTGTGCTAACAAATATTTTTTAGGGTTTTGTGCCTAATGTTTGCAGGATGCAATTTGGTCAAGAATTTAACTATATGGGCACTCAATTCTACCAAAGTAATCTCAACCAATGGTGGGAACCTCACTCAAGCATGGATCAAAGCCAATTTTGGCAAGCTGCCGGACAATTTGAGAACCAACCACAACAACAATGGCAGCAACAAAGCTTTAAAATCAACAAAGGGAAGCAAGAGATCTCTTCATTTAGACAAGGCATGGAAGAATCACTGGGGCATGCATGGGACAGGTATAAAAGCCTATTACGAAAGACTCCCACACATGGATTTAATGAAGGAGAAGTAGTCCTAATCTTCCTTGGAGGACTTGGTTCACAAACCAAGATGATGCTGGACGCCTCAGCTGGAGGCAATATCAAATGGAAGACTCCAGAGGAAGCCACAGAAATAATTGAAAATATGACTACTAATAACAATAAGTGGAACAGTGAAAGAGGAGCTCCTATTCAACAAAAAGGAGTTCTACAGTTGCAATCCAATGATGCCTTGATAGCTCAGAACAAGTTAATAACTCAACAATTGGAGAATCTCTCAAAGATACTTGAACAATTGCCACAAGAGTTAAAGACTGTTGCACAGGTACAATCCCAGTTGTGCGAGTTGTGTGGAGGTGACCATATCAATGGTCAATGTGCCTTTCCAGTTGAAGCCGTAGAGGATGTAAACTACATGACCAATCAGTACCGTCAAGGGAGCTACAATCAAGGGTGGAAACCACACCCAAGTATTGGTCAGGAACAAAGTGGGCAAGTTGGACAAACTGGGCAATTTAACAAGCAACAGCAACAAACCTTTCTATCAGGAAGTTTGGATGACACCCTTCAACAATTTTTGAAAAATTCTGACGCTACTCAGAAAAGCATTGAAGAATCATGTAAAAGGATGGAGATGCAGCTTCATTCCATTAGTCAGAGATTGAATGATGAGGTTAATACTGAAGTTAACCCTAAGGAGGAAGGGCAAGCCATTATCACTGAAAGTGACAAGATTCTTGATGAGAAAAAAATAGGGGGCGATGAGGAAAAGATAGAGAGAAAAGAAAAAGAAGAGTTGAGTGAGAAAGATAAAGATGATGAAAAAGAAAAAGAAGTGGTTGAGAGAGAAGAGAGGAAGAAAATTTGTGTGAAAATAAAGAAGTTGAGAAGAAAAAGAGAAGGGAAGAAAAAAATAAGAGAAAAGAAAAAGAGAAAATTTGGGGAGAGGAAGCATAAGAAAAAGAAGATGAGAGGAAAGAAGAAGGAATCGTATGAAAAATCCCATCCTCATCTAAAGAAGAATCATAGGAAGGAAAAGAAATTTAAGTGCTTTATGGAAATCTTCAAGAAATTGGAGATTAAAGTTCCTATGATTGAGACACTGCAACAGGTTCCTGGTTTGATCAAATTTCTGAAGAAGTTCAGTAGAAAGAAGAAAAAGAAGAAGGAACTTGAGCTTTACTGGGTCAAGCTAATGACGTTAAAAGAGCGCTTGCTGGGAGGCAACCCAGTGGATTTAAAAACTTTTGATTTGGTTTTGTAACTTTTAATTTGTGGACATTATTTTGTAAATATTTTGTTGGATATAGCATCTACTGAAGGATGCTAGGTGGTTAAGTATCTACTGAAGGATACTAAGTGTGTAACACCACTGATGGGTGTTGGTGAGAAAAATTTTGCACCTACTGATGGGTGTTGGTAAGTTTTTAACACCTACTGATGGGTGTTGGTGGATTTTGGGTCAGGCTCGTGACGTTAAACAAGCGCTACCTGGGAGGCAACCCAGTTGATTGATTGTTTCTGTTTGTTTATTTTAGTTAGGGTTTGCATAAGCATTTTTAACATTGAATTGCAGGGAACCAGTGAGGGTATGTCTAGGAAGGCACGTAGGTTAAGAAAAGAAGGAGAGGAGCACATCACGAAAGTGCCGCTGAGCGGTACTCTCGCAGATTGGGCTTTAGTTCCCCTTAGCGGGACCCGAGCCCGTTAGGGTATTTTTAAACCCTAAGCTGCGCAAAGTCTTATACTTTCAGGCTTTTCTCTGCATAAACACTTTCACATACCTTCTCCAAGGTTTTCCACATCTTTTCACTCTTCCCTCTTAAGAAAATATCTCTTCCACTCACTTTTTCACTAGTGTGCCATCAAAGTTTGGGGTTGGAAGAGAGCATTCTAGCTTGGAAGCATTCTCATTGCATCTAGTATCTCCACCCAAGTAAGTAAAATGCATTTTGTTCATTCTAGGGTTCTTGAATTTGAATGTGATTGTCAAAGCATGAATATTTAGGGGTTTTGATTTCTATGCATGATTTGATGATATATTTGATGTTTGAACCGATTAAACTGCATGATTATGAACTGGAAAACTGAAAATTGCATTTGGGTGGAGTTAGGACAGCTTTAAAACAGGTTTTTCAAAAATCTGCAGAGTTACCGCTGAGGGGTAAACTGCCGCTGAGCGGCACTCTGCCAGATTTGGTTTTTCTGAATTTTTGCGTGTTGGAATGTGGCACTGGTGGCGCTGAGGGGAAATTCTGGCCCTCAGCGGTGGTTTAGCTTCGAAAGGAGTTGTGTTCTGTGTTCTACTAATGATTAATATCATGTTCTGTGGTTTTGTTTGTGTTTTGAATGTAGGAATGGCATCCTCATCAGGAAAAAGATTGAAAACCATGGCAACCAAGAGAAAGGAAAAGGAACCAGAGCAACCCCACTCTAGCAGGTTCCTCTCTAGGAAACATGAGAAGCACTTTAGGGTGGTTCAGGACAGGAGACTTCTGATGGAGAGAAAGGTTGGAATGATACCTAACTTTGCTCCTCAATTTGGAGAGCAAGTGTTAGGGAATGATTGGGGAAAGCTAGCC